>NC_056438.1:30491152-30613652 GCF_018296145.1 Oncorhynchus tshawytscha
GCGCAGATATACAAACCGAACCACAACATCCATAATTATCGCTCGAGACAGGACATTGTTGCATATTTCGTCAGGTGCCTGTTAAAATGCACTTTAAAACGGCATTGAACCGATACACGTGAGCACGACATAAACGCATGCCCTTCCACCTCACCCCAAACAATCTCTCTGCTTTTAGTTGACTTAATTGACATATGCTTACTTTTTCATGCCCAATGACTCTTGCAATCAGTGCGCTCAATTATGAGGCCCGGCTGGCCGTGGTTCGACGTACCCCAAAACAGGAGCATAGAGTGGATGGATTGGAATGAAGTCACATATTTTACCTTCGCATGATTAACTGTACAGTGAGGGAGGAGATATTCTCTTGGCCTGCTCTGCACACAGTTACGCCTGGGGGTGTTTGAGCAGCTCACAAAGCCAAAAAGATTAGAGTGTGGAGCATGTGTTTGGATGTTAGGGCTAGATGTTGCCTAGGACCCTAGAATAAAAGGGATCTGTTTCTCTCTCTTTCTCTGTTTCTTTGTCTTTCCTTAGTTTTTGTCTTTCTTTCTGTCTTTCTCGCTTGCTCTGTCTTTCTCACTCTTCCCCGCTCTCTGTTTTCCTTTCTCTGTCTCTCTCTCTGTCTTCCTCTCTGTCTCCCCTACTCTGTTTCTCCATCCAGAGACACAGAGCTTCGATAATAATCACTCTTGCATTTCACATTAAAGATGGAATAATGGATATAAAAGATCTCCGATAAATCCCACCCTAGTCGGAGGATTATGATCCAATACCATGTCCCCGTAAAGAACTGAGTCATGTAAGACTACATTGGTAAATGGAGACAGGACTAGAACGGAGCCTTGAGGCGCACCAAAACAGTTTACTAATGTGAAATCCAGAAATTGTGTGGCTAATGAACTGTGTATGGAATCTAAAAGTCCATATAGGGTTGCTACTACCTTTCTAATCCTTTCCAGTGCCTTTTGGTCTCGTGAATTTGATATTTTTCTCCTTGTTCCCTTACCTCATCTCTCCTTTGTCTCTGTAGCGCTCGTCTTTGACATGACCTGCTTTTCTTCCTCTTCTCTACTGGGCCTACGCTAGTAATCTTTCTCTTCCTCCTCTTATTCTCCTTCTCCCTCTCTTTCGTCTTGTGGTAATTATCCCCCTGTTTCTGCAAGCAGGCCTGGTGAGATATAATGTTGCATGTCATATGGTTACTGGTCTGCAGTGGCTGCTTGGCGTCTCACACTGTGCGTTGCCTGTTTACACTCAGTCTCGCTCTATAATCACTGTTCAAGTCCTATCCCAGTCAGGCTCTTTTGATTGTCCTTTGCTGCCAGTGTTGCCTGAAATCCTTCCTCTGAAATCATTTTGCATTGGGGCCACTCGATGTTTGGCAACACCCGTGTCCTGCACGAGAGTGTGGATGCCTGTATGTGTACACATCAAATCAAACTTTATTTGTCAAATGTGCCGAATATAACAAGTGTAGACCTTACCTTTTGAAATGCTTACTCACAAGCCCTTAACCAACAGTGCAGTTCAAGAAGAATGAAGAAAATATTTACCAAATAAATTAAAGTAAAAAATAATAAAAAGTAACACAATAAAATAATAACGAGGCTGTATGCGGGGGTACCGGTACCGAGTCAATGTGCGGGGGTACTCGTTAGTCGAGGTAATTTGAACATGTAGGTAGGGGTGAAGTGACTATGCATAGGTAATAAACAGCAAGTAGCAGTGTACAAAACAAATAGGGGTGGGGGGTCAATGTAAATAGTCCGGTGGCCATTTGAATAATTGTTCAGCAGTATTATGGTTTGGGGGTAGAAACTGTTGAGGAGTCTTTTGGTCCGGTACCGGTACCGCTTGCCATGCAGTAGCAGAGAAAACAGTCTATGACTTGGGTGGCTGGAGTCTCTGACAATTTTTTGGGCTTTCCTCTGACACGCCTATTGTATAGGTCTTGGATGGCAGGAAGCTTGGCTCCAGTGATGTACTGGGCCGTACGCACTACCCTTTGTAGCGCCTTACGGTCAGATGCCAAGCAGTTGCCATACCAGGCAGTGATGCAACCGGTCAGGATGCTCTCGATGGTGCAGCTATAGAACTTTTTGAGGATCTGGGAACCCATGCCAAATCTTTTCAGTCTTCGGAGGGGGAAAAGGTGTTGTCGTGCCCTCTTCACGACAGTCTTGTGTTTGGACCATGATAGTTCGTTGGTGATGTGGATACCAAGCAACTTGAAGCTCTCGACACGCTCTACTACAGCCCCGTCGATGTTAATGGAGGCATGTTCGGTCCACCTTTTCCTGTAGGCCGCGGTCAGCTCTTTTGTCTTGCTCACATTGAGGGAGAGGTTGTTGTCCTGGCACCACACTGCCAGGTCTCTGACCTCCTCCCTATAGGCTGTCTCAGGCCTACCACTATTGTGTCGACAGCAAACTTAATGATGGTGTTTGAGTCGTGTTTGGCCAGTCATGGGTGAACAGGGAGTGTGTTGTTGATTAGCGTGACAAACGTGTTGTTACCTACTCTTACCACCTGGGGGCGGCCCGTCAGGAAGTCCAGGATCCAGTTGCAGAGGGCGGTGTTTAGTCCCAGGGTCATTAGCTTATTGATGAGCTTTGAGGGTACTATGCTGTTGAACGCTGAGCTATAGTCAATGAACAGCATTCTCACCTAGGTGTTCCTTTACACCATGGATCTTTATCCATGTACATGCAGTATAGTATGCATGGTGTTAAAGTATGGATTGTCACTCACAATAAGAACACTGCCATTCACAGATTCAGCAGAGAAGCATATTTTCCAGTTATATGCCACAAATGTTTATGGCACTAGATTGATGTGAAGCATATATGAAGAGTATTCTCCCAGATTTAACAAAACACCCCTCTATTGGCAGATGACGAAAGTCCTTAAGCCCTCCAAACCCAACCCAAAACCCAAGCATTTCGCCACACCCGCAATAGCATCTGCTAAATATGTGTGACCAATAACATTTGATTTGATTTTATCTGTATAATATCATATAAACTGTGTGATTTGCCTCTCCCTGATGGCAGATAGGGAGACATTTAGTTCATGTCTGTCCCAATCGTTCCAGCAATGCTCTGGCTAGGGCCAAAACCATGGAGCCCAGCCACAGCCTGTAATTTCCCTGCAGAGCCAATTATGTTCGCTCCCAGCCAAAGCCAATGAACTGTGGTGAGCAGAGACTCTGAGAAGAACTCCACCGCGGGGACAGACGCGGATGGTTTTGAAGGGTTGTGTGTGTGTGTGTGTATGTGTGTGTTTTGAGGGTTGTTTGTGTGTGTGCGCACGCGCCCGCATACCTGCGGGCGCGTACGTGTTGCTTGTCTCCACAGTAGTCCCCCAAGTCACCCCTCGCAGGTTAACCTAGCATAGCGTTATCATTCATTCACTCGCTGCTCATGTGTCAATGATATTGACTCAATATGGTGGTGGTTGTGCTGTTGATAGGTTGCCAGGTTGGAGGTTCTGCGAGGTCATGTTGATCCAAACTGGTGGCCAGTCCACGCCCCCATGCAGTGTGTGGATATCCCTGGATATGCCGTTCTGAATGGGCGTGTTACCTAACACAATGGATGCGTCTCACAATGGATGCGACAATGGCAATCTACCAATGGCTGTAGTCAAGTACTGTGCAGCTATCTGTGTACCGAGCCGTTGCCTTTTTCCCCCCGCGACTTTTCCGTCAGTCATACTGCGTGTGTTTCATACTGCGTGTGTTTCATACTGCGTGTGTTTCATACTGCACGATGATCCATCTGCTGATGTAACACAGTGTAACAGGTTTTTGAAATGAAATGCCATTGCCATTGACATGACGTGTTCAATCTTGCTCCCATGCTTGAAATGAGCGTGAACTGATGATGCATTGTTGTAACTAAACAGTGCTGTCTTTGTGTCTGGTCTTCCTCTTCCTGTAGGTGATGAGGGAGGTGTGCAGCAACGGAGGGGACTCAGATGGAGCAGGCGCCGGGTCTCCTGTACACAAGCCCGACCTGGAGAAGGTAAGGAGCAGGCGCCGGGTCTCCTGTACACAAGCCCGACCTGGAGAAGGTAAGGAGCAGGCGCCGGGTCTCCTGTACACAAGCCCGACCTGGAGAAGGTAAGGAGCAGGCGCCGGGTCTCCTGTACACAAGCCCGACCTGGAGAAGGTAAGGAGCAGGCGCCGGGTCTCCTGTACACAAGCCCGACCTGGAGAAGGTAAGGAGCAGAACGCCGGGTCAGGCACAGAAAGACACACTTGCACACACCAGCGAGACGCAAAAGAATCAAAACGAACGTGTGCACAAACACATCAATGTGAGGGTAAAGACATATATATATACATACATACATACATACATACATACATACATACATACATACATACATACATACATACATACATACATACAGTTGAAGTCTGAAGTTTATATACACTTAGTCATTAACTTGTTTTCAACCACTCCACAAATTTCTTGTTAACAAACTATTTTTTTTTTTGCAAGTCGGTTAGGACATCTACTTTGTGCATGACACAAGTCATTTTTCCAATAATTGTTTACAGGTAGATTATTTCACTTATAATTCAGTGTATCACAATTCCAGTGGGTCAGAAGTTTACATACACTATGTTTACTGTGCCTTTAAACAGCTTGGCAAATACCAGAAAATAATGTCATGACTTTAGAAGCTTCTGATAGGCTAATTCACATCATTTGAGTCACTTGGAGGTGTACCTGTGGATGTATTTCAAGGCCTACCTAAAAGTGCCTCTTGGATTGACATCATGGGAAAATCAAAATAAATCAGCCAAGACCTCAGAATTTTTTTTTAGACCTCCACAAGTCTGGTTCATCCTTGGGAGCAATTTCCAAACGCCTGAAGGTACCACGTTCATCTGTACAAACAATAGTACGCAAGTATAAACACCATGGGACCACGCAGCCATCATACCGCTCAGGAAGGAGACACGTTCTGTCTCCTAGAGATGAACGTACTTTGGTACGAAAGGTGCAAATCAATCCCAGGACAACAGCAAAGGACCTTGTGAAGATGCTGGAGGAAACACGTACAAAAGTATCTATATCCACAGTAAAACGAGTCCTATAATCGACATAACCTGAAAGGCCACTCAGCAAGGAAGAAGCCACTGCTCCAAAACCGCCATTAAAATGCCAGACTACGGTTTGCAACTGCACATGGGGACAAAGATTGTACTTTTTGGAGAAATGTCCTCTGGTCTGATGATAAACAAAATAGAACTGTTTGGCCATGATGACCATTGTTATGTTTGGAGGAAAAAGAGGGAAGCTTGTGAGCCGAAGAACACCATCCCAACCATGAAGCACGGGGGTGGCAGCATCATGTAGTGGGTGGGGGGGTTGCTGCAGGAGGGACTTGTGCACTTCACAAAATAGATGGTGTCATGAGGAAGAAAAATTATGTGGATATATTGAAGCAACATCTCAAGACATCAGTCAGGAAGTTGAAGCTTGGTCGCAAATGGGTCTTCCAAATGGACAATGGACCCCAAGCATACTTCCAAAGTTGTATCAAAATGGCTTAAGGACAACAAAGTCAAGGTATTGGAGTGGCCATCACAAAGCCCTGACCTCAATCCTATAGACAATGTGTGGGCAGAACTGAAAGTGTGTGCGAGCAAGGAGGCCTACAAACCTGACTCAGTTACACCAGCTCTGTCAGGAGGAATGGGCCAAAATTCACCCAACTTATTGTGGGAAGCTTGTGGAAGGCTGCCCGAAACGTTTGACCCAAGGTAAACAATTTAAAGGCAATGCTACCAAATACGGATTGAGTGTATGTAAACTTCTGACCCACTGGGTATGTGATGAAAGAAAAAGCTGAAATAAATCATTCTCTCTGCTATTATTCTGACATTTCACATTCTTCAAATGAAGTGGTGATCCTAACCTAAGACAGGGAATTTTTACTAGGATTAAATGTCAGGAATTGAGAAACTGAGTTCAAATGTATTTGGCCAAGGTGTATGTAAACTTCTGACTTCAAGTGTGTGTGTGTGTGTGTGTGTGTATATATATATATATTTATATATTTATACACTGCTCAAAAAAATTAAGGGAACACTTAAACAACACAATGTAACTCCAAGTCAATCACACTTCTGTGAAATCAAACTGTCCACTTAGGAAGCAACACTGATTGACAATAAATTTCACATTGTTGTGCAAATGGAATAGACAACAGGTGGAAATTGTAGGCAATTAGCAAGACACCCTCAATAAAGGAGTGGTTCTGCAGGTGATAACCACAGAGCACTTCTCAGTTCCTATGCTTCCTGGCTGATGTTTTGGTCACTTTTGAATGCTGGCGGTGCTTTCACTCTAGTGGTAGCATGAGACGGAGTCTACAACCCACACAAGTGGCTCAGGTAGTGCAGCTCATCCAGGATGGCACATCAATGCGAGCTGTGGCAAGAAGGTTTGCTGTGTCTGTCAGCGTAGTGTCCAGAGCATGGAGGCACTACCAGGAGACAGGCCAGTACATCAGGAGACGTGGAGGAGGCCGTAGGAGGGCAACAACCCAGCAGCAGCACCGCTACCTCCGCCTTTGTGCAAGGAGGAGCACTGCCAGAGCCCTGCAAAATGACCTCCTGGAGGCCACAAATGTGCATGTGTCTGCTCAAACGGTCAGCAACAGACTCCATGAGGGTGGTATGAGGGCCCGACGTCCACAGGTGGGGGTTGTGTTTACAGACCAACACCGTGCAGGACGTTTGGCATTTGCCAGAGAACACAACGATTGACAAATTCGCCACTGGAGCCCTGTGCTTTTCACAGATGAAAGCAGGTTCACACTGAGCACATGTGACAGACGTGACAGTCTGGAGACGCCGTGGAGAACGTTTTGCTGCCTGCAACATCCTCCAGCATGACCGGTTTGGCGGTGGGTCAGTCATGGTGTGGGGTGGCATTTCTTTGGGGGTCGCACAGCCCTCCATGTGCTCGCCAGAGGTAGCCTGACTGCCATTAGGTACCGAGATGAGCTCCTCAGACCCCTTGTGAGACCATATGCTGGTGCGGTTGGCCCTGGGTTCCTCCTAATGCAAGACAATGCTAGACCTCATGTGGCTGGAGTGTGTCAGCAGTTCCTGCAAGAGGAAGGCATTGATGCTATGGACTGGCCGGCCCGTTTCCCACACCTGAATCCAATTGAGCACATCATCATGTCTCGCTCCATCCACCAACGCCACGTTGCACCACAGACTGTCCAGGAGTTGGCGGATGCTTTAGTCCAGGTCTGGGAGGAGATCCCTAAGGAGACCGTCCGCCACCTCATCAGGAGCATGCCCAGGCATTGTAGGGAGGTCATACAGGCACGTGGAGGCCACACACATTACTGAGCCTCATTTTGACTTGTTTTAACAAAACTTCTTACGTATTGTGGTTCCTGTACAGGAACCAAAATCAGCGGAAATTTCAGAGCGCCACCTGTAGTACTCGATAAAACTCAAACTTTCATTAAAACACACATGCAAGGTACTCAATTAAAGCTACACTCGGTGTGAATCTAGCCAACATGTCAGATTTGTAAAATGCTTTTCGGTGAAAGCATGAGAAGCTATTATCTGATAGCATGCACCCCACGAAATACCTGAACGAGACCTAAACAAAAGATTTAGCGGTAGCCGGCGCTACACAAAACGCAGAAATAAAATATAAAACATTCATTACCTTTGACGAGCTTCTTTGTTGGCACTCCTATATGTCCCATAAACATCACAATTGGGTCTTTTTCCCGATTAAATCCGTCATTGTATACCTAAAATGTCAATTTATGAAGGCCGGTCTGATCCAGGAAAATTCACCTTTACAAGACGCAGCGTCACTTTTTAAAATTAAAAAAGTTGCCTATAAACTTTTACAAATCACCTCAAACTACTTTTGTAAACCAACTTTAGGTAATAATAAACGTTAATAATCGATCAAATTGATCACGGGGCGATCTGTATTCGATAGCAGCAAGTCTTGAAATCATCGTCCATTTTTTCACTTCCATAACTTCCTCCGGTGCACCCGAAGACAGGAAGTGCCTATACGTCATCTAACCAAGGATAAACTAGCAATGAAATGCCAGTACTGGCGACATCGTGTGGAAGCTGTAGGCATTGTAAACGGAACCTCATCTATTTTCTATCGCCTTAGACAATACATTGACTGGCAGATGAATATTTTTTTGGTGTTTTTGGTGAACAGTTTTCCCAGGGATTTTTTACTCCTGAACACGTTCTGTTATAGCCGCAGACATGATTTAACCAGTTTTAGAGACTTCAGAGTGTTTTCTATACACACATACTTATCATATGCATATACTATATTCCTGGCATGAGTAGCAGGACGTTGAAAAGTTGCGCGATTTTTAACAAAAGTTGCGAAAAGCTGCGAAAATTCGCATCATCCTTAACAGGTTCCCCAGACCTGAATCTAATTGATCACATCTGAGACATCATATCTCGCTCCATCCACCAACACCACGTTGCACCACAGACTGTCCAGGAGTTGGCGGATGCTTTAGTCCAGGTCTGGGAGGAGATCCCTCAGGAGACCATCCGCCACCTCATCAGGAGCATGCCCAGGCGTTGTAGGGAGGTCATACAGGCACGTGGAGGCCACACACACACTACTGAGCCTCATTTGGACTTGTTTTAAGGACATTACATCAAATTTGGATCAGCCTGTAGTGTGGTTTTCCACTTTAATTTTGAGTGTGACCCCAAATCCAGACCTCCATGGGTTGATAAATTTGATTTCCATTTATCATTTTTGTGTGATTTTGTTGTCAGCACATTCAACTATGTAAAGAAAAAAGTATTTAATAAGAATATTTCATTCATTCAGATCTGATGTATTATTTTAGTGTTCCCTTTTATTTTTTTGAGCAGTGTATATATACACACACACACACACACATATCCCTGTATGCTGCCATAGGGCCCCTCGCCTGTGTTCCCTAATAACAAGCAGGATGCCAGGGCAGCACATTGCAGTAAAAGCTGTAATTGTTGTGCCAAATAGCACTTAATGACAGCTCTGGCACAGTGTGTGTAGGGAGGTGAAGGAAGAGTGTGTTATTGGATTTCAATAGCCTGGAGAAAACAGGTAAACTTACTGGAACTGTTGGAGCCTTATTGTACAGAGCGTGTGTGTGTGTGTGTGTGTGTGTGTGTGTGTGTGTGTGTGTACACGGTGGTGGAAAATTAGGCAGATCAGAAGGAGTTTAATGACAAACCGCTCCCTAGCTGGCACAGTACACAGAAGCCTAGCCTAATTATTTCAACCATAACATGTTGCAGATGCTCTCTGAGATTCTCTGTGGGTACAGTGTGTGTTTTATGTATATGGCTGTGTGTGTGCGCGTCTCTGTATTTCTCTCTCTCTCGCTCTGTGTGTGTGTGTGTGTGTGTGTGTGCGTCTCTGTATTTCTCTCTCTCGCTCTGTGTGTGTGTGTGTGCGTCTCTGTATTTCTCTCTCTCGCTCTGTGTCTGTGTGTGTGTTTGTCTGTTTTTATATTTCTGTCTGCATGTGTACCACCCTGCATCCCACTGCTGGCTTGCCTCTGAAGCTAAACAGGTTTGGTCCGGGTCGGTCCCTCGATGGGAGACCAGTTGCTGCTAGAATTGGTTTTGGAGGGCCAGTAGGAGGCACTCTTTCCTCTGTTCTAATTATTATTTGAATTATTATTATTATTATTATTATTATTATTATTATTATTTGAATGCCCCAGGGCAGTGATTGGGAGCGTTGCCCTGTGTAGGGTTCCGTCTTTCGGATGGGACGTTAAACGGGTGTCCTGACACACTGTGGTCACTGAAGATCACATGGCACTTATTGTTAACCCCGGTGTCCTGGCTAAATTCCCAATCTGGCCCTCATACCATCATGGCCACCTAAATCAGCCCCAACTTCCAATGGGCTCATTCATCCCCCCTCCTCTCCCTTGTAACTATCCCCAAGGTCGTTGCTGTAAATGAGAATGTGTTCTTGGTCAATTTACCTGTAAAATAAGGGTTAAATAAAAAAAAATATATGTAAATATCTGTCTAACAGTTCTAACTCCTCCATTGCAGAAGGTGTCATGTGATAGGCCGAGCTCAGATGGCGAGCCGCCCCATGAGAACGGACACACCGTCACCGACTGTAAGGACCAAGGTGAGACCAGGGAAGGGTCTGGAATACTTTGATAGCTACACGAAGTACAGCACATCATACTGGGTTAATGGCATTCTGGTTTTGAACACACACTCTTGATATTGGTGTAAAATAATCTCTTCTCAATTGGGCTTTCCCTTGGTTCAATACTGTCCCTCTGGAAGTTAAATGAGTAATGGCATGTAAGCCATGTTTTAGCTCTAGATTCATATTCTTTATCCTTTAGTCTTCAAGATGCACTATGCAGAAATCGCTCTGCCATTTCCTAGTTGCTAGAATTTGAGTTGTTTTGAGTCATTTCAGTGACAAAACAAGTAAGTATAGTGTAGAGAACCATTGTTCCATCTAAACCGCTGTGAGATATCTTATTCATAACCAAAAATATTGTGTTTTCAGCTGTTTGAAGCTGGTGTTCAAAGCCGAAAGTAATAGAACAAAAACTAAACTTAAGACCGGGAAGCATAGAAATAGAGCACATAGAACGGATCTACCACTTTTTAGACGTTGGTTCAAAAGAGAATGACGGATCTATAACACACTTTTCTATGTGAATTTGGTCAGGTCGACCAAAAAGTTACATACAGTATTGCAGCTTTAATGCTCATGAAGCCTTGTGTTTCTTCAGCGTTGACCCAGCTGTAAATCCCTCTATACTCTATGTTGATTGGAGATGGGGTGTATTTTCTTCAGGGTCAGAGCAGCTTGTGTGTTCAGGGGAGTATGATTGAGATTAGCTACAGCAACAAAGGACTTGAGCATTTGGATTTCTTCAACGTTTAGTTGATGTGGAACCTTTTTTTCCTGCACCCAGTACCAAGACAGCCGAGATGCTGTCTAAATAGCAGGATGGGATTATTCAGCGTCTGCTTGCTCGACAAGCTCAATTCCGCGGGGTTCACATGTTCATTTCACTTGTCGAGACCTCTTGTTTGGATTCTCTGGAATTTAGAGCTGTTTGTGTTTGGTTTCATTACGCACAAACCAACGCACACATGCAGACTCTCTCGTTCTCTCTCCCCAGGCTGTGATTAATAGACCTGTGTCTAATAGTTTGCATATCACCGCTGGGAAACCGTGATTGTTGTGGAAATATGCACACGATCTCTGACTGATGGCTTTTGACAGATTGCTGTAAGTCTATGCGTTTGTTGTGCTCCCTCTGGTGAGACCAATTGTGAGTGTATTATGATACTGCCCTCTGGAGGATTGGAGGGGTAATGCTGCTTGGCTACCACTTTTATTCCCCAACTTTCATTCATCAATTATTATTTGATGCCCAATCCCAAATTGACCCATATCCCCTACATGCACTTCATGTAGAACTAAGACTATGGTAAAGCTCCACAATGCCCTCTGATAGGCTAGGTTGAATATTTGCTATATTGCTTGCACTCCTCCAATCCTCTCATATCTAGTTCCCACAGAGTAGGGGTGGGTGGTGGCTTGAGTCCATACACTGTCACCAGTGGCGAGCCAGTGGTTGATGATATCACCTCATATCTCTACAGTACCACTGCATCTCCAAGCCAAACAACTACCACAGACCCACTCTTCTCACACCATTTCACCCCAGCTGCCCACTTTCTGAGGGGAGAAAAACGAGTCTCCAAAACCCCCTTTTTCAGCTTAATCAGCCACATTCCTTCCATGGCTGGTAAGAAGCGAACTTGACTCAGTGGAATCAAATTAGCCTGATCAGAGAGTTTCCCCCCTGTCTTTCACGGCAAAAAGAAGAGGAAAATTGTTATAATCATTCAAAGTGAAGCTCTTTCACACATGCGTGTCTGGCTTCCTACCTTAGGCCCGAAGTCTAGTGTGTATGTGTGTGTGTGTGTGTGTGTGATAAATAAATCACTAGCAGGGGTTGGGCAGAAATGGCCACATATTTGATAAGATTTGTCGCCATGGTAGATATCATCACTATCAGGGTAACGGGATTTGAGTTGATTCCTGCAGGGCAGCGGAGGTGTGTGTGTCTTACGTCTGTCTGCGTCTCTCTGTGTGTGTGTCAGCGTAAGCGTCTGTCTGCAGAAGCACTCCAGACTCCGAGCGTCAGCTTCACTACGATGACATCATTCACAGGGAATTTTGCACCCCTGCCTCAGAAAACCCCTCTCTTCTTTCTGTCTCACTATTGTGTCCGCCTCCACAAAGGAAAATGGGACCTCCACAACTTTGAGTTATACTATATTCTGTAGTCATTAATGGATATTGACAGGTAATAATGTACATGGGTATGATGCAGATAATCAAACTCTGCAGATATTGGGATAATTTAAATATTGCAGTTTTCTTAAGACAAAAGCTTATAGGAATATGCACTACTTTCTAGTCAGTGAATCTCCCTGTCACACACTATACAATACAAATCATTTTATGGCCATTTCCATAATCTCTTCTCAACTAGGTGACGTCTATTCTTGTCATTCTGTCTGTGGCTCATCTCTCGTTTACCCTTCTGGCAGTTTCCAGAGTGGATCTCGTCGACCAAACCCTGCTCACCGCAGACCACACAATCCAAACAACCCTCAGACGACCAGCAGATTTTCTATTCAGACACACAGAGAGACAGGCTTTATGACCGGGTTTAGTCCAGTTTAGCGGTATTTACAGGAGAATGTGCACTGTCATTGTGTCCGTGGGCCTCTTCGGTTAGTAGAATTGAGGCCTAATTACTGACCTAAATATTCAAATGTTATGGCAATCTGGTCAAATAGCTGATGTAATATTTTTTTCATTCTTAAAGGTGAAATTACCTTGAAGGTCTACCTCTGACATTGCATGTCTCTCTTTGCTCTTTCACTCCCTCTCTCTCTCTCTTCCTCCTCTCTTCCTCTCCCCCTCTCTTTATCTCTCTCTCTCTCTCTCTCTCTCTCTCTCTCTCTCTCTCTCAGGTAAAGGAAAGAAGGACTCTCAGAAGAGTCAGAAGGGAGGCACGCTGGGAAAAGGGGCGGGAAAGAAGATAACTAAGATCATTGGCCTGGGCAAAAAGAAGCCGTCCACTGACGAACAGACATCTTCAGCCGAGGAGGACATACCCACCTGTGGTAAGACGCCTCTTAGGGGTTAGAGCACATCTGGGGTTTAGAGGTCAACCTACAGTGGCAAGAAAAAGTATGTGAACCCTTTGGAAATACCTGGATTTCTGCATAAAATGGTCATAAAATTTGATCTGATCTTCATCTAGGTCACAACAATAGACTAACACAGTCTGCTTAAACTAATAACACACAGACAATTATACATTTTCATGTCTTTATTGAGCACACTGTGTAAATATTCACAGTGCAGGGTGGAAAAAGTATGTGAACCCTTGGATTTAATAACTGGTTGACCCTCCTCAGCAATAACCTCAACCAAACGTTTTCTGTGGTTGTGGATCAGATCTGCACAACGGTCAGGAGGAATGTTTGACCACCAACTGTTTCTGTTTCGCAATATTCTTGGAGTGTCTGGTGTGACCTGCTCTCTTGAGGTCATGCCACAGCATCTCAATCGGGTTGAGGTTAGGACTCTGACTGGGCCACTCCAGAAGGCATATTTTCTTCTGTTGAAGCCATTCTGTTGTTCATTTACTTCTGTGTTTTGGGTCGTTGTCCTGTTGCATCACCCAACTTCTGTTGAGCTTCAATTGGCAGCATTCTCCTGCAAAATGTCATGATAATCTTGGGAATTTATTTTTCCGCCTATGACAGCAAGCTGTCTCATTGATTGGACTCCAAGTTAGCTGACTCCTGACTCCAATTAGCTTTTGGAGAAGTCATTAGCCTAGGGGTTCATACTTTTTCCAACCTACTGTCATGACACTGGCCTGGGGGTAGGTTTATGACAGTCATAAATACCTCTTTCCCCCTTTTTCCTCTCTCTACCCTACTGATGTGACTATTGAAAATCCCTTGGTTAACATAGGGATTCTGGGAACATCAGAAGTTGGGGCGAAATTAACCATATTTTGGTAATCCAACCAGTTGAACATATGCGTTGGTACTTAATGAATATGATGTCAGTTCGGTTGTCATCTGAGACATTCTCATCAATGATAGGATGACATAAATGGTACAGTGGAAATTATACACATTATAGTTATCAGATTCACATGGAATTTTTGTGCAATTTTAATGTTTGAACATAAAATTATTGGTGAAAAGATTCAATGTAATTTTAGCTTCCAAATGAGAGATTTGGGTTTTCATAAGGTTAGGGCTCTGCTCAAACAGTGGCCCGTTCCCGGTGAAGAGACATGGGTTATAAAACTATGAAAACACACCCTTCTCCCTCCACTATATAAAGCCTTGACGAACAATGTAACCTCCTGTTCAGAGGACGTGAGGACGCCGGCCCATACGTTTAGAAGGACTAACATGTCAACTACAGAACTAAGCCAACCTAAGCGCGAGCTTTGGTTGTGAATGGTATGAACTTTGAACTCTTATTCACTAAAGAAGTGTGAGATCCTAGCCGTTGAGTTAGCAACAGCAGCTAAAAACGTGGGCTAGGAAAGGACAGATGGAGTATCCCATCTACCACCCAACGACGACACTACAACGTTTCCCGTTCACCACCAGAGACACTCTTCAAAGGACAAAGGACTCTGTTGAGCAACTTGGCCATCCATCTACCACCAAACTATTGAAGTGCAGCTCAGAGTAAATATTTATTGCATTTTCCTTTTCCAAATGGGCGGTAATTTAGAATGCATAAGATACTGTATTTACGATAGAGTAGCAGCCTACGGTCCGGTAGAGACATCGCTTCTCCCTTTGTTCCTCAGTCTTCCCGCTCTTTCACTCAAACCCAGCCCCCTTTTCTTTGTGTAACCAGCTGTCATATCTGTTCCGTCCGCTAGGGACGTTTTCCTTTATGACATAATTTGTAATCAATGTACGATTCATTCTGTGTATATGTAATTCTGTGTGATTGATGAGGTATTTAGTAAATTAACAATTAAACCCAATTTTGTATTGCTGATTCAACTTGTTAGCCAGGGTTCGTGAAGATATCTGAAAGTTGTAAATTCTTGTTTCAGACTGAAATAAGGTGATGATTAATATTGACTGCTATTGATGTAAAATATTACTAGGTCTTTAAGAGTTTATTCGGAAGGTAACAGCTCTATAAATATTATTTTGTGGTGCCCCGACTTTCTAGTTAATTACATTTACATGATAAGCTCAATCAGGTAATATTAATTACAGAGAAAGGATTTTATAGAATAGCAACACGACACTACACTGTGCATGTTTAAATTATGTATTCAATATAGACAAGAAAAATACAATAATTTGTGTGTTATTAGTTTAAGCACACTATGTTTGTCTATTGTTGTGACTTAGATGAAGATCAGATCAAATTTGATGATCAATTTATGTAGAAATCCAGGTAATTCCAAAGGGTTCACATACTTTTTCTTGCCACTGTATATAAAGGGTGGATTTGGTTGTATAGGTATTGTTATATAGAGGGCTTATAGAACGTATGGGGAAATGTCTTGAATGAGAACAGCCAGAACTGCAGCTATAGACTAATTTTCTGGTCTGCTGTTTTGCTATTCGCCATTTTACCCCACCCTTTTGTCGTAACTGGTCCGTCTTGTCTGATTGACAGGCTACCTGAACGTGATGTCCAATAACCGCTGGCGTGAGCGTTGGTGTCGTCTGAAGGACAACCAGCTGTTGCTCCATAAGGACCGCGCTGACCTGAAGACCCATATGGCCAGCCTGCCCCTCCGAGGCTGCGAGGTCAGCCCCGGGCTGGACTCCAAACACCCCTTCGCCTTCCGCCTGCTCCGCAATGGACAGGAGGTGGCTGTACTGGAGGTAGGTTGGCGGTCAATTGGCTCGGGGTGGAGGTTAGTCTTAGGTTCAGATCTAGGATCAGCTTACCCTCGCCAACTCTGAACCTTCATGGTCATCAGGTCTGACCTTAACCTGTTGCGACGAGTAATCCCGTATCCGGGAGCGTAATTATAGCCTCAAGCGCATTACCATAACGCAACGTTAACTATTCATGAAAATCGCAAATGAAATGAAATAAATATATTGGCTCACAAGCTTAGCCTTTTGTTAACAACACTGTCATCTCAGATTTTCAAAAAATGCTTTTCAACCATAGCTACACAAGCATTTGTGTAAGAGTATTGATAGCTAGCATAGCATTAAGCCTAGCATTCAGCAGGCAACATTTTCACAAAAACAAGAAAAGCATTCAAATAAAATCATTTACCTTTGAAGAACTTCCGATGTTTTCAATGAGGAGACTCTCAGTTAGATAGCAAATGTTACGTTTTTCCAAAAATATTATTTGTGTAGGAGAAATCGCTCTGTTTTGTTCATCACATTTGGCTGAGAAAACCCCCCGAAAATTCAGTCATTACAACGCAAACTTTTTTCCAAATTAACTCCATAATATCGACAGAAACATGGCAAACGTTGTTTAGAATCAATCCTCAAGGTGTTTTTCACATATCTATTCGATGATAAGTCACTCGTGGCAGTTTGGTTTCTCCTCTGTTCAAAATGGAAAAATGAACGCACCTGGAGATTACGCAATAGTTTCGACGGAGGACACCGAGCGGACACCTGGTAAATGTAGTCTCTTATGGTCAATTTTCCAATGATATCCCTACAAATATGTCACAATGCTGCAAACACCTTGGGGAAACGACAGAAAGTGTAGGCTCTCTCCTTGCGCATTCACAGGCATATAAGGAGACATTGGAACACAGCGCCTCAACAAATCTGTCTCACTTCCTGTATGAAATTTCATCTTGGTTTCGCCTGTAGCATTAGTTCTGTGGCACTAACAGACAATATCTTTGCAGTTTTGGAAACGTCAGAGTGTTTTCTTTCCAAAGCTGTCAATTATATGCATAGTCGAGCATCTTTTCGTGACAAAATATCTTGTTTAAAATGGGAACGTTTTTCATCCAAAAATGAAATACTGCCCCCAGAGGTTCAAGAGGTTAACTCAGTGTCGTAGGGCAATTTTGTCCTACGGCACTGTGAAGTGCTAATGTTGTAGTGATAGTACGGATTGGATGGAAAGAAATTATGGAAAGTTATCTCTTGTTTTATCATTTTTTGTTGTTGTTGAAGTTTAACAGGTACACCTGTTTTCTAAACCAATGAGTAGTATTAACATAAATAAATAGATACTAGTTTCTTTAAATTAGCGTAATAATCTCTAACCCACCTCTCCTCTTCTCTCCAGGCGTCCTCCTCAGAGAGTATGGGTCGGTGGTTGGGGGTGCTGCTCGCTGAGACTGGTTCCACCACAGACCCTGCTGCCCTGCACTACGACTACATAGACGTAGAGACTACCGCTAACGTCATCCAGCTGGCCAAGCAGTCCTTCTGGTTAGACACACACATACACGCGTGCGCGCACACACACACACACACACACACACACTGCCGTTTTTCCCTCATCAATCTACACACAATACCACATAATGACAAAGCAGAAACAGGTTTTTAGAAATATTACATTTTGGTACTTTGTTGAAGCACCTTCGGCAGCAATTACAGCCTCGAGTCTTTTGGGGTATGATGCTACAAGCTTGGCACACCTGTATTTGGGGAGTTTCTCCCATTCTTCTCTGCAGATCCTCTCAAGCTCTGTCAGGTTGGATGGGGAGCGTTGCTGCACAGCTATTTTTAGCTCTCTCCAGAGATGTTAGATTGGGTTCAAGTCCGGGCTCTGGCTGGGCCACTCAAGGACATTCAGAGACTTGTCCCGAAGCCACTCTTGCATTGTCTTGGTTGTGTGCTTAGGGTCGTTGCCCTGTTGGAAGGGAACCTTTGCTCCAGTCTGAGGTCCTGAGTGCTCTGGGGCAGGTTTTCATCAAGGATCTGTCTGTACGTTGCTCCGTTCATCTTTCCCTCAATCCTGACTAGTCTCCCAGTCCCTGCCTCTGAAAAACATCCCCACAGCACGATGCTGCCACCATGCTTCTCTGTAGGGATGGTGCCATGTTTCTTCCAGACATGACACTTGGCCTTCAAGCCAAATAGTTCAATCTTGGTTTCATCAGACCAGAGAATCTTGTTTCTCATGGTCTGAGGTGCCTTTTGGTAAACTCCAAGCGGGCTGTCATGTGCCTTTCACTGAGAAGTGGCTTCTGTCTGGCCACTCTACCATAAAGGCCTGATTGGTGTAGTGCTGACGAGATGGTTGTCCTTCTGGAAGATTCTCCCATCTCCGCAGAGGATCTCTGGAGCTCTGTCAGAGTGACCATCAGGTTTTTGGTCACCTCCCTGACCAAGGACCTTCTCCCCCGATTGCTCAGTTTGGCCGAACGGCCAGCTCTAGCAAGAGTCTTATATGTTCCAAACTTCCATTTAAGAATGGAAGTTTGGAAGCCACTGTGTTCTTGGGGACCGTCAATGGTGCAGACATTTTTTGCTCCGCTTCCCCAGAACTGTGCCTCGACACAATCCTGTCTCGAAGCTCTACGGACAATTCCTTCGACCTCGTGGCTTGGTTTTTGCTCTGACATGGACATTCAACTGTGTGACCTTATATAGACAGGGGTGTGCCTTTCCAAATCATGACCAAGGCGGACTCCAATCAAGTTGTAGAAACATCTCAAGGATGATCAATGGAAACAGGATGCACCTGAGCTCAATTTTGAGTCTCATAGCAAAGGGTCTGAATACTTATGTAAATAAGATATTTCTGTTTTTTATTTGTAATAAATTTGCTAAAAATTTTGCTTTGTCATTATGGGGTATTGTGTATAGATACATTTTCATTTCTCATCTATCTAATACATTTTAGAATAAGACTGTAACATAACAAAATCTGGAAAAATGGTCTGAATACTTTCTGAATGCAGCATTCTTATCACCCTATTGGGGATCTTAGAAAAAGCTAATGTTTTTTGGGGCAGACAATGTATGTTTTTGAATCCCAAAAAGTATGTTTGTTGTTCCCTCAGCCGCTCAGACCCCCATTCAGTTAGGAATGGACATCTCTGGACCAATTTATTTCCCGCTCTCTGGCCATTTGATGTGTCACTCTAACCAACAGGGTTTTCACAAAAGCACCGTGTGCAGGCCAGTCCTCCCCACACAATAACACGATACACTTTGCAAGGGCTGGATAAAGCGTTTGCATACCCAAGGGAGCACTAAATGTCTGAACTGTTATTTGTATGATGCCGGCAATATATGAGACCGCTAATACACCGAGTGTACAAAACACTAAGAACACCTGCTCTGTCCATTAAATAGGCTGACCAGGTGAATCCAGGCGAAAAGTTATGATCCCTTATTAAGGTCACTTCCTAAATCCACTTCAGTCAGTGTAGATGTAGGGGAGGAGACACGTTAAAAAAAATGATTTTTAAGCTTCGATACAACTGAGACATGGATTGTGTGTGTGTGTGTGCCATTGAGGTTGAATGGGCAAGACCAAGCATTTAAGTGCCTTTGAACAGGGTATGGTAGTAGGCGCCAGGCGCACCAGTTTGTGTCGAGAACTGCAACGCTGCTGTGTTTTTCACGCGCAACAGTTTCCCGTGTGCATCAAGAATGGTCCACCACCCAAAGCACATCCAGCCAACTTGACACAACTAAGGGGAGCAATTAGAGTCAATATGGGGCCAGCATCTCTGTGGAAACGCTTTCGACACCTTGTAGCTTCCATGCCTCGAGTAACTGAGGCTGTTCAGAGGGCAAAAGTGGAGGGTGCAACTCATTATTAGGAAGGTGACCTTAATGTTTTGTACACTCGGTGTAAGTGTCCAGCTATAAAGGTCCTTCATGGACAAACCTCTCCATATTCCCCACTAGACTCCACGTGTTATATAAGCGCTTTACTTTTGGACTATAACAACTTTTTATATGTCGATTCCCTGATGTATTATCACTCACTCATGGATATGTGCATTTTCTCCCCAGCTTCACGAGTAAACGCGTTGTATCTCCCAACCCCTATCTGGACAACCCTGTGAACGGTTATGCCTGCCCCTCTGGAATGGCACTGCACTATGATGATGTGCCCATCAATGGAACGGTAAGGACACACACACCCACACACACACACACACACACACACACACACTGAGAAAACAAACAAATTAGCGCACATATTTCTGCAATATCTCAGTAACTATTATATTTGGATGCTGCGCTGCTTGTGATGGCTTGCATCGGGTATCTTTCTGTTTCTCTTCCTCTTTCTCACTCTAATCCGACTTTGATTAATAATTGTGCAAGTGCTTTCCTCTGCTCTAGCTCACTTTTCTGTAACAATAACAACCCTTTGGCTTCCTCTCTTTTTTCCCCTTTTCCTGACTTGTTTTTTTGCTCTTTTTCAAATACTCCTTCCCTTTATTCCCTTTTCATGTCCTTGTTTCTCTTATTTTTCTTTCTATTTATTTCCTTTAATCTCCTCCTCCGTTTCCTCTCCTCTCTGCATGCCTACCTCTAACATAAGGACCCAGAGGCGTTATACTCCAGCCCTGCCACCGGAGGGCGACGTCTGAGAGAGGAGGTGTTGTATGAGGATGCTGACCTCTATGAGAACATGCCTTCGCCCAAGCTGGCCGCCCGCTACTCCCCCAAGCCCAGCCGCCTAGCCTCTTCCTCCAGCCACGGCAAAACCCCTGGCCCCGTTAAATCCAAATTCCTCTCCTCCTCCTCCTCCTCTTCCTCAGCTAACACTAACACTAAAGCCGGTACTCCGGTGACTAACGCTCTGCTGTCTTAACATTAAAGCAACCTTAATTAACACTGTATACTTATTCTGTCATCTTAAAGGGATAGTTCACCTCAAATTCAAAGTTCAAATCGTCTAAAGTCGAGTCTCTTATGGCGTTTGTTGTATAGATCCTGCTATATGCATTAATCAAAATCTCAAGGCCTTAAACCCAAATTATTGGGAGAGATTGACAGCATCTGAATTCCCATCTAATAACTTTGATTTTGGAGTTAGCTCTCCCTTTAACATGTTGTATGCGCAGTGTACACCTGCTCTTTCCATGACATAGACTGACCAGGTGAATCCAGGAGAAAACTATGATCCCTTTATTGATGTTGCTTGTTAAATCCAATTCAATCAGTTTAGATGAAGGGGAGGAGAAGTGTTATGATTTTTAAGCCTTGAGACAATTGAGACATGGATTGTGTATGTGTGCCACTTAGAGGGTGAATGGTTAAGACAAACGATTTAAGCGTATTTGAACGGGGTACGGTAGTAGCTGCCAGGCACACCGGTTTGAGTGTGTCAAGAACTGCAACGCTGCTGGGTTTTTTCACTCTCGGCAGTTTCCCGTGTGTATCATGAATGGCCCACCACACAAACGGCATTCCAGACAACTTGACACAACTGTGGGAAGCATTAGAGTCAACACGGGCCAGCTTTCCTGTGGATTGCTTTCGACACCTTGTAGAGTACATGCAGCGACAAATTATAGGCTGTGCTGTGGGGTAAGGGTGCAACTCGGTATTAGTGAGGCGCTTGTAATGTTTTGTCCACTCCGTGTGCTAGTGTGTCTTTGCTGAGGGAGAGGTAAGCGGTATGCCTAACAATGGGCAGGGGGAGGGATTCAATTCTTATTACATTTATTATTCCTGCAGAAACATTTAATGTAATGGTGTTGATACTGGCCACCCAGAATCCAGGTTTTGAGACATTATCCTCAAAATCCCCGCTAGCTTAGTCCTGCTGTAGTGCAGCTCTTACTAAAAAAAATACTCTGTCCGGTATTGAGTATCTGGGAGTTAGTTAGGGTCTGAGGCATTGACCATGCAACACTTTAGCTAGAGGCCTGATATTGGATTGAGAGAAGTAAGAGGGGATCGAATATCTGCAGTGTGTTAGGCATGGTATCTGTGGGAGCACTTCAGACCACCCAGATGATAGAGGCTTTTCCTCCTTTGTGTGTGTGTGTGTCCTCTGTGTGTTTATACTGCTCCTTGCCTTTACAACGACCATCGCCTGCATGCATGTATGTAATTACATTTTTATAGCCTACATGGATGTGAGTTGGAAACGCCACCTAGCACTGTTACTCGCATAAGTCACCACTTGGCTTTGTAGAGTTGAGCTTTGATGTGTGTGTGTGTTTGCATGCATCGGTCCGTGTGCGCGTGTGTGTTTATGGCCAGGGGTGTTAACATGGAACCCTGCGCCACAAAGCCTGCGGTAGTGTTTAATGTCATCCTGCTAGGTGTACAACTCCGGCTCAATGGCCCGAATGCTTTCAGTAAAGCTAATTGAAACTGAATGGTAGAGCACCACATCCAAACCCCTGGTTATATAGTAGTCCACACACACACACACACACACACACACACACTCTCCAGCGGAATACAGTTCAATAGGGCTGGTTTAGCCTAATGCTGGGATTACTGTGGGATTCATACTTTTAGTGTCATGTGTTTAACGTGGAATTCATTTCTACAGCTGTGCAGCAGTTGTTCACATGATCTTACCCACCTGGGCATTTAGATGGGCATGGTTGATTTTTATTGGAAGTGGGTTGTGGACATTTTAACTGTAGCGTAGTGGTTTTCATTATAGCTGCAGATTGTTTAAGGACTGTGCGTTTCAACCAGATTGTGAATGCCTGCTCTCTCGCTTCCTCCTTCTCGACCAATCAGCTGAAGGGAAAGAAGGCCCCAGTGACCAATGGGACAGCGTCTAAACAGAAGGTGGACAAGAACCAGGCCAAGAAGACCAATGGAACAACCAGTGGAGCATCTGTGAAACGCAACAACTCCAGTAAGAGTCTAGTGTGTGTGTGTGTGTGTGTGTATGTGTGTGTTTAGGAGTTTAGGAGTTTGAGAGCTAGATAGAATGAGAGCGAGTGAGCGAGACACACACACCCATTCCCATGAGTGTATGAGTCTTTCTATAAATCATGACACAGTACATACCAGTGTGATAATTCATAAGCTACTGCTAGTCTGTCACTTCTAGTCAGCCCTTATACAGTCTGCTAGCTGTGATATTTAGCAGTAGCCTGGTCTTAGCAGACATGAAGTCTGGCTCCCCACTCCTCAGTCCCAGTCAAACCCACCACTGATCGCTTTCTAGGAAAACTGGAGCCACACACAAAAAAAATCCGGAATTCACAAATTACAGTTGGTGGAGCAGCAGGAGTAAATATCTTTGGATGGTGCGAAGACGGCTTCCTTGAAACCATCCGTTGTAAATCCCAGCCTTATGGAGGATTACCATGACATACCCGGACCAAACTATCATTCAACGTCGAGTCAATGTTCAAGTAGCAGCTTGAATATTTGGCCAGGGTGACCCGTGGTTACTGGTGAGGCTAATCTTTGTGGTGACGGTCTGTGTGTTTTCAGTAATGTGTGAACTACGACAGTTTTGAACCCACTTTCTCATATTTGGTCGCTTTTGTAAGCATCGTGTTCGTAGGGGATACCAACTATGTGCCATTTTGGATTTCGTGTATGTTACACAATACTTGTTTAATGTCAAGCTAAAATAGGCCCATATTGATGGTTGGAGATGTCAAGTGGTGGTTTGATTGATTATTTGGTCCTTCGTAGAGGCTAATGTGCTAGTGAGGCACATACGCACGCAGGCGCACACACACACTCACACACACAGTCGTACTTCAGTGGTGTGGGGAGGTTCTAGTGGCCTCTCTTTTTTTCAGCAGGGTTGGTTCCTAGTCCCTACTCTACTCTGTTTGATTAAGGAGTGCTTATAGGCTGAGGTTTGGGTTCAATGGGTTTCTGGTCAGTTTATGCCTCGTCTACAACTCTGATGAGCATGGTCTTTTTCTTTCACCACTCCCTCCTTCCCTCTCATAGCAATCCATCCTTCTTCACATATTTCCTTACCTCCTTTTGGATCTCATTCTCTCCTTCTCCCTCCCCCTAATCCCTCCTTCTCCCCTCCCCTTCCATTACCCGTTTCCCACCACCTAAGGAGCATTTTGGTTTTAACGGCGCGAAGGGATATATGGCGTAAAGCCCCTCTCTCTCCTGCAGGCGCAGAGCAGTATAAGTACGGTAAGAACCGCGTGGAGGCGGACGCAAAGCGGCTGCAGGCTAAAGAGGAGGAGCTGATGAGGAGGAAGCAGGACATCAGGAACCGTCTGACCCAGCTGAAGAAGGACCGGAAAGACCTGCGCACCGCCATGGAGGCCAGCACCGGTACGACAGAGAGACAAACGCATGCACACTTAGACAGACATACAGACACATTCACGCACACACACTGCTTTTTCCAAGATAGAGAGAGAAGGGGGAGAGGTAAAGAGTAAGTGGTGAGAGACGAAGGATTAGACGGGGGAGAGGTGGGAGTGAAAGTATGGGGAGATATTATTGGAGGAGAAGAGGGAGAGCGGTTTAGAGTGGTGGGAGATGGAATGAGTGTTGGAAGGAAGAGTGGACGTGTGGGAGTTAGTGGTGTATGATGGAGTCACGGGTGGGAGGATTATGGTTAGGAGTGAGTGGTGCGGGATGGAAGACTGGTTTGGAGGGGGAGAGATGGGAGTCATGTATCAGACGTTCTTATCCTGAGAAACTTGTCAATAAACTAAAATAACAGTAAGACGGGAACCGGGAGTGAACCTCCTTCCTCTTCATTCCTCCCTCCCTCAGGTAAGCGTTCCGCTGCGTCTCTGGTGGAGCGGCTGAAGAAGGTGGAGGACGAGTGCAAGCTGAAGGAGGACGAGAGGGTGAGCCTGGAGCTGGAGCTGACGGAGGTCAAGGAGAGTCTGAAGAAGGCCCTGAGTGGAGGAGTCACCCTGGGACTCACCATTGAGCCCAAGTCTGGCACCTCCAGCCCGCAGGTTAGACCTCAATCACATTTATTTTATTGAGACTTTTTACATCAGCAGATACCCAGCCTACAACCCCTAAGAGCAAGCAATGCAGATGTAGAAGCACAGTGGCTAGGAAAAACTCCCTAGAAAGGCAGGAACCTAGGAAGAAACCTAGAGAGGACCCAGCCCTCTTCTGGCTACACCGACCATGTCCATGACCTATGGCTGAGTTTCAATACTGTGAAAAGGTGTCCTTTTCTTGAATAATGAACAGACAAAAGCATTTTGTCCATGTAAATTAGTCTTCTAGATAGTCTAAAGGGACTTAAATTATTATTTTATTTTTTACCTTATGTGCATTTCTCCATCTGCATTTCAAAAACTTGTCTGGTGTAAGCTATATTCCCAACATACCGATGACAAACAGTCAACAGGCTTTTGATAAAGTGTTGAAAATGCTGCTGCTGACTCTGAAATGGTGTGTATCTGTGTGTCCAGTCCCCGGTGTTGCTGAGGCGTACCCTAGAGAACTCTCCCATCTCCAGCTGTGACACCAGCGACACAGAGAGCTGTTCTACTCTGCCCGTCAACAGCGCCTCCCTCCTCCGCAGGACGGCCAATCAGAAACCCTCGACCGTCCGCGGCCACGTCCTCAGGAAGGCCAAGGTGAGACAGAGTTACAGAGAACAAACACACGTGCGCTCGGAACACAGTCAGCACTCGGTCAACTGCATTGCCACACAACTGACACACACACATCCATTGCCACACATCCCAGCCCAGTCCAATGATGATACCGAATGTGCATTTAGCTGCATGTAACTGTAAGTACGTGCGATTTTATGCTCTGTATTATTTGCATGCATTTTGCATTGATATCCTGACACCCAAGCACAGTCACTGTTCCCTTCATTGCAGGAATGGGAGATGAAGACTGGCACATAAGCAGCAACTCTCTTCACAAACGATCCTATTGTACCAGCTTGTTTTTTTTTTTGTATATATTTATTCACTTTTCACATGGGGGAAGAAGGTTGAAGAGGAGTACGCTACAAGCGTAGCATAGCCAACCAGAAAGACGATGCTGATTTGAGTATACTTTATTTCCAAAACATAAAGAAATGGCACTCTTTTTGTAGCTTACTATTGTATAATACCGTGTATTATATCTGGCATGTTTGAACTACTCTGTCGTGCGGTTTTGGTATTCGTCCAATCGTTTTCTTTCTTTTCAAGCAGACATCCAATCATAGACGGTCTTTTGTGGTCTGTTTCTCCATCACACAAATCTGGTTTCTACAACTCTTGGGGTTCAAAAATCAAGTGCAAAACCAAGTATTTATTTGTAAATGTTTATTAAGTAAACATCCCTGTGATTATTTATGTTGATAATATTTAATGCTTGTTTTATAGTATAGCTGGCTCTCCGTAAGCGCCCATGTTATCTTTCCTACTCAGTTAGAAGCTCTCTTGTTCACAAGCATATGTTTAGAGTGGTAACTGCACTGCGCCACTAATGTTCACGTCATCTAAATGGGTTAATCGAATCATCAGTATCACTGTTAGGCAAACCAGATGATTTGCAGATCATCAAACCAGCAATACACCTACTCCCTACTGGTTGATGCTTGTGAGTGGGCCATTGGAATGCTCCACTCAGTAAAGTGCAGGTCAGGCTAAGGCGTGGTCGTGTCCTGGTGAGTTTGGCCTCTGGCATTGGAAAACTCCTAAAACCCCAAGTAACGTGGCCTCTTATATTTAAGCTTGACAACCAGGAGCCTCGGCCCAGCTCTTTTAATCATGCCACTGGTGTACTGTAGCCCTGTGATCTGATCTGGTGTGTGTGTGTGTATGTGTGGCTTGTGTGTGTGTGGCTTGTGTGTTAGTGCGCAAGACTGTGTGTGAGTGAGCGTGTTTGTGGCTTGTGTGTTAGTGCGCAAGACTGTGTGTGAGTGAGCGTGTTTGTGGCTTGCATGTTAGTGCGCACGACTGTGTGTGTGTGAGTGAGCGTGTTTGTGGCTTGCGTGTTAGTGGGCACGACTGTGTGTGTATGTGTGTGTTTGTGGCTTGCGTGTTAGTGCACACGACTGTGTGTGTGTGTGTTTGGCTTGCGTGTTAGTGCACACGACTGTGTGTGTGTGTGTGTGTGTGTTTGTGGCTTGCGTGTTAGTGCACACGATAGTGTATGAGTGTATGTGTGCGCGTGTGTTGAAACGTCTCCAAGGCACATTCCATCCCCATCACTAATACACTGTTAGAAATAGAGGCCTGTATGGTCAGAAATACTGTGTGTTCTCCGCTTCAACCAGAGACTGTGACCTAGTTGTGGATTCTTGAACTTCCAACTTCTACTGTAGCAACACGTTTCAGCTCATACACACCACATAGGCACGTGAACACACAAGCACACACATTTATGTCATTTATTTCTAATGGTGCTTTTGGTAATGCTTTTACCACATCTACAGTACACTGCAAATACTGTCGTATCCACACAGCTCAGTTTAACCTAACCACTGTGCTTTGTAGGAGTGAGAAGTAGCATGTTGATGTACTACTGCAAACAAGCTTTTGCCATTTACTCAAAGGCACATTTACCTTTTAAAATGGCTGGTTTATGGTGTATTTACTGGCCTGGTTGGAATATGAGGCATAGCAAAAATGGCCACCAATGGAGGTTTCTCAAGTTATCAGAGTGTAAATATTTGTATAGCTTTTCCATTCTGTCAGATTGATGCCAGGATTGAAATCCGATCGCATATATAAGCAGCATTTACCGTGAATGGGATCTCCGCAAACCTGAGAACATTGCCTTTAAAGGGATGGTTTACACAAAATGACACATTGACATATTCCTTACCGTGTAGGCAGTCTATGGACAAGGTATGACATGCTTTGGATTAGTTTCCCTGGCACTGTTTTCAAAATGCTAACGTTTTAGCATTTGTGGCACAAATCCCATTGACGCCATGGGACCAATATTAGCATTGTTCGTGCATCATCCAAAAGTATCTACATGTTATTGTGAAGCTCACCAAACGTCAGTTATTGATGATTTGAACATGATGCGAAAAATTCTGATATCGGTCCCATGACTTGAATGGGATTTGTACCAGAAATGCTAAAACGTTAGCATTTGGAAACGGTACCAGCCACTGCCAGGGAAACTAAACCCAAAGCTTGGATTGCTGTCACACGTTGTACATAGACTGCTTACCGTGTAAAGAAACCAATGTGTCATTTTGTAATTTGGGTGAACTACCCCTTTAAAAGCCACAATGTCTATAACCTGCCATGGGATTGAATCCCGGCCAAAGTCCCACTAGATGGCAAGCTAGAGCTAGCCATAGTCACCACGAGATGAGGGAGAGGAGGACAAGTTAAGCGTCTAATCCATTTTGAAAGCCTATCTTTGTATTATCACCTTCAAAACAGAAATGGGACAAGAGATATGTCAGTGAGAAAATGTGAACCCACATTGCGGGAGGGGAGATTGGGTGGGGGGTTGGGGGTGGGGGGGTTGGCAGAGGGAGTAGGGGAGAAACAGCAACATTGTTTGTTTTGCACCTTAGACTTTTCTACTCCATTGTACTTCTTTTGACAGTTGCCAACTCGGTGACGAACGGCTGTAAATAAAAGCAATAAACTTCTTTCCAAATGTCCTCTTTTCTTGTTTATTGGTGTTGGGTTAGCTGTGTAGTCAGACCAAATGAATCTTAAAACCTCCATGAAAATGTTATTCCGTATATTCTCAAAGAGCAAAGCATTGAAAGAAATGACCCAAGATACAGTATATGAGAAAACAGTCATTCAAAGCATGATCTAGCATATTACCTGCTAGCAGGTGAAACCATACCATACACATCAATGCAGGAATAAACCCAAGAATCTGACAAATCATAGTGATGGTTGCATTAGATCCCAATTCTCTGTCACTTGTTTTAGATCTGTAAAATGTTAGAACTAGATCTGCTAACTCTTTCTCTCCTGCTGATTGGCTCGTTTGTTCGGATTCATCTGGATGGGTCTGAAGCAATGGGGGATGATAGGGGGCAATGGCTCTGAGGTTAAACTCTTGACCTTTTAGTGTACATTTCTGAAGTTTTCCACAACTGCTGATGCGCTCCAGAGCGGTGCAGCGGTCTATCTCAGTGCAAGAGGTGTCACTACAGTCTCTGGTTCAGATCCAGGCTGAATCACATCACGATTGGGAGTCCCATGGGGTGATGCACAATTGGCCCAGCATCGGCGGGGCAAGCCGGCATTGTACCTAAGAATTTGTTCTTAATGAACTGACTTGCCTCGTTAAATAAATACAATGAGAAGTGACGGAGTCTGGTGTAAAGCTCTTACCCTGAAGTTTTCTCCCCAGTAAGCACAGGGTTGTCGGTTCAAGCTTTTAACCCCCATCAGTTGTCACATTCCACCAACTGCCATGACATCCAACTGCAATACCTTGGTTCTAACCCACAACCCTGTGCCACCAACTCCTTCATACTTGAAATGCTTGTCTTCGTGTGCTCCACATCGACAGGTCTGCAAAGGCTCATTGAAGAGATGTGGCTCAAACCCATTAGCCATTAGCCCATCCACTCTGCTCGTTGTTGGTGACGTGTTTGCCATTCACTTGATGAAACCCCTTCAGTAAAGTTTGATTCCAATCGATCTGTTGCAATGCGCAAGATATTGGGAACGGCAGAATTGTTAGTTTAATTTCCATGTGTGTCATTAAGTGCATATTTACTGCAAGTTGGATAGGTTTCAAACAGAATTTCTCAAACCCCCAGCCATTCCATGTACTTGCTCTATTCCAGAGCTAGCACGGCTGAGTCGACTGATCGTCCAGCCTTTGAAGAAGTCAAATCTTTATGGAACCGATCAAATTACGACAACAAACACGTACAGTTAGGGGAGTGATTTATTCCAGAATGCAGGTTAAGTGCGATACACTTTCTGTTGAGGACTTCAACACATTTTTAATTGACCAAAAATCAAACAAACCCAAAAATATTAATACAACTGTGGTCAATCGCACATAGTCTGTGTCAACAACAGTGAATCTCCTTCAGAAATATGTTGGATTCTCTTGATCCCCACAAGGGGGGGGTGGAAATAATAACAGACGTCACTAGAAAACTAAGAACAAGCCAAATATGAGCATATATATATATATATATGTACAAAAGATGAAGAACAGAGAATCAAATCGAATAGTCCAGTGTGGTGTACTGTCTGTTCGTATCAGGCAGGCCTACATTATCATGAATGTAACTGACTCACTGGGAAGCTTGAGATTGACTCTCAGCATTTGTCACTAAGACGTACTCTGCCTCAATCAAGACAACCCCATCATATGGCCCCAATATGTGAAGTACTCTTGGTACACTTCTCTCTGGACTGCACTCCTCAAGACTTACATCGTTGGTGTAAATGAAATGTCTTGGGAAATTTGCAATGGGAAGGAAAGCTACTGACTAAGATTTACTTCACGTTTTTACAGGAATTAAACAAAATGTATCCCAAATGCAATAGCGCGAGTGCAGAAGTGCAGGGTGTAGATTTGATCGTGAGAGATCCTTTCCAGTTAAACAATGGATACAACAAAAAGTAGCCTACCTATAAAAGTCTATGATACTTCGCTATACACAGAAATAATGCTGATACACGAGAAGCAAGCAATGGGTAATGAGAAAGCTCCCTGTGTCATTTTACTGTGAAGGGGGCATCCAAAAAGACGTGTGTGTTTTCATATTAGTGTAAAATACTCACACTCAAGTGACTATATACAGTGGGAGGTTTTTCATATAAACATCTATGTACACAAACCAAATTATATAGGAGACCTACCACCATACCACTGCTAACTCTGCCTAATATAGGCTCATATAACGACAGCCACACCTTTATCTCCATGACGACGACCTTAGTCTCTGGGGAAATGAACTCACGTTGACCTCTGACCCGGGGGTTAACTTGGCTGCGTGGTCAAATTGTTATTAGTAAATAAATAAGTAGAGGAAACGCAAAGGAAAGGTCATAGAGCAGAGGAGTCTGCGTCTTTTTAGGCACGGTGGGACAAACAATTACTTTTTCTTTTAACCAGGGACGTGACATGCTGTAGCTTTGCTAAAATATCAAACACCATACAAAGTGTCACTCCTTTAACCTCACCTAGTAATCAAGTACCGTAAAACATAAAAATGACATTTCATTATTATAGAGCATTGTTCTACATTGCTGTATGGCGAATGGAGACTGTTTAAACAAGGACTGTATGTAAATAATGGTGAATGAATGAGGATTTTCCCACATGCTTCATGTTAGCTCGACTCTTAAATACCTGTATCTGGGATTTATAAACAGTGCAACACCACCCCTTAGTGCCTATTTGGGTAATTGCATTATTTTCAGGAACGTAACCTTGCCTCAGTTCAGACCAATGATTTATATATACACTAGATGACTAATTCTGGGGCGCTGTGTTGACGCCAATGTGCCTCCATCTTGGCACTCCCCCACCAGTGTAAAAAAATATTTTGGAAGCTATAGAAATGCATTTATTAATGTCTACATTTGTTTTTGTCAGATGTATTTTATTCCAGACACGTTAAAGCATACTTTTAAATTATATTATGTGAGCTAAACATTCAAATATATATAAATATATAAACATTTCCCTTAAAGTATATATATTTTTGTGTTCCTAAATGTTACTTTCCCTTCTACAAAAAAAAAAAAAACTTAAATACATGTAATTTTGGCCTTGTGAAACATTTAATTGAGATACTGTAGAATTCCATTAATTCCTATGGAAGACTGCTCCTACTGGGGAGTGCCAATATGGCCGACCGGTGGCTTCAAAGCCTCTCAATGGCCAATACATTGCATCAGCAATCCAGGGTTTATGTACATTATTGGTTCAGACTGCTCCCTTTCCACAACCTATCCTTCATATAACAACCCTGCAGATTTAAAGGGGGCATTTCATCTAATTCTTTCCTGAGAAAGAGTATTATTGCATTCTCAGGAGTATTATTGCATTTAAGTGAGAGAGAGAAACAGAGATGGCGTCAATTGTAAATTATGGGATTGTTTAAAAATACAAAAATAAAAATTATCCTAAAAACCTTCTCTTCATTTTGTAGGATCCCCCAGAGTTGTAAACAAAGCTATTAATAACATCTTTACCTCTCTTTTCTCCACTACTAAACCACAGTACCCAAACTGTGTGTGAGAATGATGTCTTTTCACAGCTATGGCCTGGTCATTGCATGGCTCTGTTTTGGTCATATTGTGTACCCCGCTATCCTTAGTGTACTATGATATCTGGGAACTACCTAGTGTGTGAAAATAGTCAGTGAAAAGATGAGTCTTACAGTACAGAGCGTTTTAAATAGCAGGCCAGTGGGTGGGGCTTCCTCTCTGTGATGTCACCGGAACTGTCCATCCTCACTGGGTGGCGTCCAATCAGTCTCTGCGGGGTTTAACCAATGAGAACACACCGAGCAAACACGACACAGGGTGCAACGGACACTGGGTGCAAAGAACACTGGGTAAAAAGCAGAGTTGGCCCACACCCCTGATGTTACAGTAACGCAGTGGAGGGAGGGATAGAGGGATTGAGGGAGAAGCAGAACGGAGGATACAGTAAGTGTCCCTCTGGTCCAGTGGCAAGAGCCGTAACAAGGGAGCGAGGGGCCATGGAGAGAAGGAGAGGAAGAGGAGAGAGAGAGAGAGAGAGAGTACTGCTAGACTGTAGTACTATGGTGGTTTCTCTTCCTCTGTAAGGGGAGTGGTGGATTGGTTGGTCAGACAGAGAGACAGAGAAGGAAGGCAGAGTAGAGTTCCCTGTGCTCGTTAGCATGGCTAGCTCTTTAGCATTGCTAGCTGGTTAGTGTGTCCTTGTTCAGCCATCAGCTGGTCAGGTAGCTGTGCAGCTCTCTGGAGTTGATGCTCAGCACCACACCCGAGTGGTTACCTAGCAACAAGGAGAGAGAATAAGTGGGTGAGACTAGTGCCGAGGGTCAGTTGGTTTTAAAAGGGAAAATCCCACATGCTTCCTTATCTTGCAACATTAAAGCACAATATCCTTGATCATCTCAAGGGTCATCTTTTAGCCAAACTCTAACTTTTCAAAAGTAACTATTTTTTTAAGTATTGCAATGCTTAAATTAACCTTTAATTCACAATATTGTTCTGGAGTTAGTAGCATTAAATTAAAGAAAATACTTTTGCAAATAACTAATACCTTGCGTTAGCTGCATGGGCTTGTGAGTAGTAGCAGGCTGTTCTGTTAGTAGTAGTAGGGATTAGTCCTTATAAGGGAACGGAAGGCGGGGCTACCTCCTGCGTTACCTAGAGTCTGCGAGTCCAGATCGTCGTCGATAAACTCCTCCCCCTGGATGATGTGCTGCGTGTCCTCGCTGTGATTGACAGGGCTGGTCATCTCCTGCTCCTTTTCGTTGTGCATCTGGGCATACACATTTCGGCCAGGCAGCTTTCTGAAAAATAGTGGAGGATAGGCATCCTCAGTCCTAAGCCAAGGACTGTGGGATTTGTAGTTTTGATGAGAGGTTGTGGTTGTAGTTCATGTTAATGAGTGACAGATTGAGGACTTTGTGCATCGGATGCAAAGGAAGTGCTATTGGTGGGACTCGTGAAAAGAAGACAAATCATGCACAACATATTCATTCATCTACATTCTAGATTCATCAAGTACATGCATTTATGTATTCTAGTACATCTATATTGATTCAGTAATGTATTCACCTACTGTATCTTCATACATGCAGTTATGTTTTCATCTGTGGTCATGCAATGCTTCAGAGGATGACTGATTCTGATGGTTGAAGCATGGTTATTGCAACACCATAATTGGGGGTTTGATTCCCACATGGGCAACATGCAGTATATTGACTATGTCACGATAAAAGCGTATACCAAAGGACATTATTGTTTTAGCTTCAGGAGTTTTTCCTGACCACATGCTCTTGGCCAGGGATCATGAACTAGATTCAGCCGGGGGCCGACTTTTTTTTCTTGAGTGGATGGTCAGGGGGGCGGGAACATAATTACAAATAATTGGTCAACTGCAAAATCTTCACTATGTGTGTCTAGTGCCCAGTGAATATCTGATATATGTGAGTCTATCATACCCACCTCTTGAACTTGTAGAGGATGAAGGATCCAGTAGCGATGACGCTGATGAGGAAGATGACAGCCAGAGCCCAGACACCTGGACCTGCCACTCCACCCTGAGAACCTGCAAGGGGAACAATACGCACACACACATTATGATATGGCACATACACACCCTGCACACAAGGATAGACGACACACATCAGATGGGAAATGGACTACACAGACACACAGGGTAGGTAACACACACACACACAGTCTGCTTACACACACCTGCTATGGATGTGGCCAACTAAGACACTGAAACAAGAGTATAGCTGGCACGTCACAATAAACCCAACAGAATACATACACATCTCACTGCAAACAGTCCATTCCACTCCGCTTCGATAAACACCACACACAGTGTTTAACACACACACACACACTCACATATACCACACCTCAAGGTTTAGCACAGTCTGGAAAAGAGATCTGCACGCAAACTGTGCAAGAAAATATAGAGTAAGTTTAAAAGCAAATGGAATAGATTAGACATCATTCGAACATATTGTTTATCTATGCAGATATTGTGAAAATACACGATATATATACAAAAGTATGTGGACACCCCTTCAAATTAGTGGATTCGGCTATTTCAGCCGCACCTGTTGCTGATAGGTGTATAAAAGCCATGCAACCTCCTAATACAAACATTGGCAGTAGAAAGGCCTTACTGAAGAGCTCAGTGACTTTCGACATGACACCGTCATAGGAGGCCACCTTTCCAATAAGTCAGTTCGTCAAATTTCTGCCCTGCTTTATGAAATGGGTTTCCATGGCCGAGCAGCCATTGGACTCTGGAGCAGTGGAAACGCGTTCTCTGGAATGATGAATAACGCTTTACCATCTGGCAGTCCGACGGACGAATCTGGGTTTGGCGGATGCCAGGAGAATGCTACCTGCCCGAATGCATAGTGCCAACTGTAAAGTTTGGTGGAGGAGGAATAATGGTCTGGGGCTGTTTTCATGGTTTAGACAAGGCTTCTTACTTCCAGTAAAGTGAAATCTTAATGCTACAGCATACAATGACATTCTAGATGATTCTGTGCTTCCAACTTTGTGGCAACAGTTTGGGGAAGGCCTTTTCCTTGTTTCAGCATGACAATGCCGCCCATTCACAAAACGAGGTCCATACAGAAATGGTTTGTCGAGATCGGTGTGGAACATCTTGACTGGCCTGCACAGAGCCCTGACCTCAACCCTATCGAACACCTTTGGGATGAATTGGAACGCCAACTATGAGCCAGGCCTAATCTCTCAACATCAGTGCCCGACCTCACTAATGCTCTTGTGGCTGAATGGAAGCAAGTCCACACATCAATACTGAACAAAAATATAAATGCAACATGTAACATGTCTGGTGAGTATGCAGGCCGTGGAAGAATTAACTTCTTAAATTATAGGGGGCAGCATTTTCACTTTTGGATAAAAAGCATGTACAAATTCAACTTCCTACTACTCATGCCAAGAATATAAGATATGCATATTATTCGTAGGTTTGGATAGCAAACACTCTGAAGTTTCTAAAACTGTTTGAATCATGTCTGTGAGTATAACAGAACTTATGTAGCAGGCAAAACCCAGAGGACTAACCGTTCAGATATTTTGTTTTTGAGGTCTCTGTCCATTGAGTTCTCATTGGCAAACGATATTTCTTAGGAACTTGTTTTCAGTTCCTACTGCTTCCACTGGATGTCACCAGTCTTTGGAATTTGGTTGAGGTTATTCCTTTGTGCAATGAAGAAGTCTGGCCATCTAGGAACTGCGTAACACTGTTGAGACTTGAAAAGTAGCTTGGTTTGTTGTGTTCCTGTATTGAACACAGATAGACCCGTCTTCAATTTGATCGATTATTAACGTTTAAAAATACCTAAAGTTGTATTGCAAAAGTAGTTTGAAATATTTTGGCAAAGTTTATAGGCAACTTCTGAAATATTTTGTAGTGACGTTGCACATTTTGGAAGCAGTTTTTGTCTGGATCAAACAGGCCAAATAAATTGACATTTTGGATATATATGGACGGAATTAATCGAACAAGAGGACCAATTGTGACGTTTATGGGACATATTGGATTGCCAACAAAAGAAGCTCGTCAAAGGTAAGGCATGTTTTATATTTTATTTCTGAATTTTGTGAAGCGTCTGCAGAGTTGAAATATGCTACCCTCTTTGTTTACTGTTGTGCTACCATCAGATAATAGCTTCTTATGCTTTCGCCGAAAAGCCTTTTTAAAATCTGACATGTTGGCTGGATTCACAACGAGTGTAGCTTTAATTGAGTATCTTACATGTGTGATTTAATGAAAGTTGTTTTTTTATATATATTTTTTTGAATTCCCTGGCTTTTGCCCAAGTGAGACGCAAGCGTCCCCTATACCATTAGAAGTTAAGACATTTTCACCTTCCAGGAATTGTGTACAGATCCTTGTGACATGGGCTCGTGCATTATCATGCTGAAACATGAGGTGATGGCGGCGCACGAATGGCACGACAATTGTCACTTCCCGATCTGTTTCACCTGTCTTTGTGCTGTTCTCCACCCCCAACCAGGTGTCTCCCATCTCCCCTCATTATCCCCTGCTTATTTATACTGGCCTATTCTGTTTGTCTTTTGCTAGTTTGTCTTGTCCTGTGTTCCCGTCTTCCCAGTTCTGACCTTGATCATGCCTGCCGTCCTGTACCTGCCTGACTCTGATTTGGATTACAACTCTTTGTCTACTCCCAAGGAGCCACCATTGGAAGACACAAGGAGTTACTGCAAAGCCTTATGGAGGGACTCCATAACCTGGCAGAACGCCATGACCATGCATTCAATATATTCTGCAGATACCCTACTTGGCAGCAAGCCACAACAGTAATTCCCCAGACTCTCAGCAACCCCGCCAGCAGCAACGCTTCTTCCCAGCCTACCCCAGTGTCCCGAGAACCTCGCTTACCTCCTCCGGAGTGCTACGCTGGAGATTCTGGAACCTGCCGGGCTTTTCTTGCCCAGTGCTCCCTCATATTCGAGCTGCAGCCTTCTTCTTTCCCCTCGGACCACTCGAAGATTAGCATACCTCATAAAGCTGATGTCCAAGAGGGCACTTGCCTGGGCTACGGCAGTGTGGGAGTCCACTGTTTGCCTCAGTCTTGAGGAGTTTGTGGCGGAGGTACGAAAAGTGTTTGATTCTCCGTTGTCTGGGAGAGAGGCTGCTCGTAAGCTGCTCCAACTACGTCAAGACTCCCGTAGTGTGGTAGACTATGCGGTGGATTTTCACACGTTGGTAGCTGAGAGTGCCTGGAACCCGGAAACCCTTTTTGACACATTGCTTCACGTATTATCGGAGGACGTTAGAGCAAGTTCGCAGCCCGGGAGCGTCCCATGGACCTCGACTCCCTCATCGCCTTGACCTTACGGATCAATGGGCGGCTACGGGAATGTAGGAGGGAGAGGAGATTTGTTCCCGGTCACACTCGCTCATCCACTGCTCCCACCTCGCCTCCGCGGAAGTTCCCGACGTCCACCTTACCGAGAGAATCCGAGGTCACCCGAGTGCCCGAATCACTGAGGGCGGTTGACTCACCTCCTCCAGAGACCAAGCTACTGGGAAGGGCTAGATTGTCTCCGGATGAACATTTACTCAGGTTGAGCACCAGGATCTGTATGTATTGAGGGACTACAGGACATTATATTTCCACCTGTCCATTAAAAAGACCAGGCTCACCAGTAGGTACGCGTACTCTGGTGAGCTGTACAGGGATTTTCCAATCTCCCCTTACTCGTACCCCTTTCCATGCCACTCTGTTGTGGGTTGACCAGGCCAAATCTTTCCGGGTGCTCATTGACTCTAGGGCAGACTAGAGCTTTATCAAAGCTATCTTGGTGTCGGAGCTGGGAATCTCCACTCAACCCCTCTCCATTCCCATGGACGTCAGAGTGCTGGATGGGCTCTCTATTGGTAATACGGTTCCTATCAACCTACAAGTATCAGGAAATCACAGTAAGTGTATGTAGTACCTCCCATACCTCCTGCCTAGTGGCTGCACTCGTCAAGGGCTATAGAGAGCCTGGTCCTTAAGGCGCAGCATTCCCAACTGTCCGGCGAACTGGATGTTTGTCCCAAACTCTGCCCGTTCCCCGGTCCTGGAATGGGCACATTCCTCGAGACTGACCTGCCATCCAGATTCCAGTCAGACCCTGGCTTTCATCCAACGACACTTTTGTTGGCCTTTCATGGTTCCTGAAGTCTCCTCATCCATCGCCGCCTGCTCTGTGTGTGCACAAAATAACACCACTGTCTATCCACCACTGTCTGGATTGTGTTCTAAAGCCGCCCATTTCATTCCCCTTCCTAAGTTACCCTCAGCCAAGGAGATGGCTCAGATCATGGTGCAGCCTGTACGCCTGTAACACCGTTCCCTGCTCGGCCACTGGTCTCTCGCCTTTCAAGTGTTCCTTGGGATATCAGCCCCCACGCTTCCCTGAGCAAGAGGACGAAGTCAGCATACCCTCTGCCCAGATGTTCGTCCGCCGCTGTCTCCGTGCCTAGAAGAAAGCCCGGGCTGCTCTTCTGAAGACCACATCCAGGTATCGGCGACAGGCGGATTGCCGCTGGACCCCTGCTCCCCGCTATCGGCTCAGGCGCAAGGCATGGCTTTGCTACTCAGGACCTGCCTCTCCAGGTGGAGTTCCGTAGACTTTCCCCCCATTTCATCGGCCCTTTCCCCATCTCTAAAATCCTTAGCTCCTCTGCTGTTTGTCTTCTGTTGCCCCGCAACCTCCGTATACAAATAAAATAGTATTTGTCACATGCTCCGAATACAACAGGTATAGACCTTACCGTGAAATACTTACTTACAATCCCATAACCAAAAATGCAGTTCAAGAAAGAATTAAGAATATTTACTAGATAAACAAAAGAAAAAATAGTAAAATAAAAAAGTAACACAATAAAACAGGGCAATATACAGGGTGTACAAGTACCGAGTAAATTGAAGTACAGGTTAGAAGTTATTTTGTACTTGTAGGTAGGGGTAAAGTGACACTGCATAGATAATAAACAGCGAGTAGCAGCAGTGTAAAAACAAAGGGAGGAGAGGTGTGTCAATGAGAATAGTCTGGGTGGCCATCTGGTTAATTGTTAAGCAATTATGGTTTGGGGGTAGAAGCTATTAAGGAGCCTTTTGGTCCTAGACTTGGCACTCCGGTACTGCTTGCCTTGCGGTAGCAGAGAGAACAGTCTATGACTTGGGACTTGGGTGACTGGAGCCTTCCTCTGACACCACATGGTATATAGGTACTGGATGGTAGGAAGCTTGGCCCCAGTGATGTACTGGGCCATAAGCACTACCCTCTGTAGCGCCTTACGGTCAGATGTTGAGCAGTTGTGAACCTCCACACCCCCTCTAACCGGCTGACAATTGCGAAAATGGTTTTCAGTACGGTCCTTTACCACTTCTACCGTGAGACCTGAGTCCGAGCCAGCAACCTGTACACAGCATCCAGAAGCTATCAACTGCCTTTTCTCTCATTCCTTTTCTCTCAGGAGTGTGACATGGGTCCATGTGCAGTGAGCATGAAGAGAGATCCAGTCCAAACTTCTCTCATGCTGCTGGTGTACCGGTAGGAAAATGGACAAAGACATCATGGACTGTAAAGGTGAGAGACATTATCAAGGGTCATTCACGTAATTCATTTAGGCTTATCCAAAATGGTTTATTTTGGGGTATTAGGTTGATTGTGGAGGTCTGCACACTGTGACATTTATTGTAATTTAGACCAAGAATGCATTGAGATACCAATCTGTCATTACATCAAATGATGAGAAAAGTTAAATGCTAGAAAAATAATGTCAATGTAAAAGTACATTCTGCGAGTGTCGGTGTGTGATAAGTTGAGGGTCTTAAATTAAAGTGATCGAACCAACGTGAAGCACTAAGGACTGCCATTCTAAATTTGGGTTAAAATGTGAGGAGAGCCACAAGATTGTAGCTTGGGCTAACCATGCCCCAATCTCATTCTTAGCAAGGTTGGTGTGAAACTGTTATAACATGTGTTCTCCTTCCTGTGAAATGTTATTAAAATGCTGTAAGGCAATCTGTGCCTCTCTGGCTGACAAGATTTCAGCAGCTATCATGTTTTCTACTCCTCCAGAAGATGGTGAAACTAATGAGCTCCTCCTCCTCCTCTAATGAGCTCCTCCTCCTCCTCTAATGAGCTCCTCTGCTCCCATTTCCCCCTGTAGATACAGAGGATGAGTACTGATTGAAGGTTGTTTTCTTTTAACAAGTTGAGGGTAAGGCCATCTATACCCTTAACCTGTTCACATCATGTGGAACAATGAGCTGATGAGCAAGCACCAACCTTTTGAAGGTCTTAACAGAATTGCTAAACAACTGGGTTTTATATGTTGACTAGGTTGATGTCCCAGGGACAGTTAGTTAAAAACTTTTGTCAATGCAACCCGATTGTGGTAAGAAATATTGAAACAATGGTTAACATTGAGAGATTTATTCACCTATGAATCTACAGATCTCTTGGTATGTGTGTATTTTTGATACTCACTTCCATTAATAAAGTATAACCTTTATTATGATTATAGTATTATCATGCTAAGTGGCTTGTACAACCCAGAATGAAGGGTTTGAAATGAGGAAGTGTCTGTTTTTTCTCCCCCTGTGTTGATTTCCCTTACTTTAATAGGAGTATAGAATATTTTGATATAAAAGCTTAAATCTAAATGCTTATATTAAAATGTAATGATCATTATCACACAAGTGATAAGAGGATGGATTTAATGGAATTTAAATTTTTGTGCTTTTCTTATAACTCATTTCTATGTTCTACTCATGTGTTGTTCTATAAACCAATTTCTGTATTCATGCAAGTGGCTGACAGTACAAATCAGTAGCTGCCATTAGGCAGTATGCCCAGACCTTGTTTTGAGATCGAACGAAAGATCTCAGTTTCAAGGTCTCAGCTTGGAGCGAAGAAGCCTCGTGAGCTATTGGTCTGTCACATGTTATGAGCCACTATTGGTCAGTCACATGAATGAAACAAAACTGTAATGATTAATGAAAATATATGTAAATACAGTGGGGCAAAAAAGTATTTAGTCAGCCACCAATTGTGCAAGTTCTCCCACTTAAAAAAGATGAGAGAGGCCTGTAATTTTCACCATAGGTACACTTCAACTATGACAGACAAAATTAGGAAAAAAAATCCAGAAAACCACATTGTAGGATTTTTAATTAATTGATTTGCAAATTATGGTGGAAAATAAGTATTTGGTCAATAACAAAAGTTTATCTCAATACTTTGTTATATACCCTTTGTTGGCAATGACAGAGGTCAAAAGTTTTCTGTAAGTCTTGACAAGGTTTTCACACACTGTTGCTGGTATTTTGGCCCATTCCTCCATGCAGATCTCCTCTAGAGCAGTGATGTTTTGGGCCTGTTGCTAGGCAACACGGACTTTCAACTCCCTCCAAAGATTTTCTATGGGGTTAAGATCTGGAGACTGGCTAGACCACTCCAGGACCTTGAAATGCTTTGGCCACTCCTTCGGCCCGGGCGGTGTGTTTGGGATCATTGTCATGCTGATAGACCCAGCCACGTTTCATCTTCAATGCCCTTGCTGATGGAAGGAGATTTTCACTCAAAACCTCACGATACATGGCCCCATTCATTCTTTCCTTTACACGGATCAGTCGTCCTGGTCCCTTTGCAGAAAAACAGCCCCAAAGCATGATGTTTCCATCCCCGTGCTTCACAGTAGGTATAGTGTTCTTTGGATGCAACTCAGCATTCTTTGTCCTCCAAACACAACGAGTTGAGTTTTTATCAAAATGTTATATTTTGGTTTCATCTGACCATATGACATTCTCCCAATCTTCTTCTGGATCATCCAAATGCTCTCTAGCAAACTTCAGATGGGCCTGGACATGTACTGGCTTAAGCAGGGGGACACGTCTGGCACTGCAGGATTTGAGTCCCTGGCGGCATAGTGTGTTACTGATAGTAGGCTTTGTTACTTTGGTCTCAGCTCTCTGCAGGTCATTCACTAGGTTCCCCATGGTTCTGGGAACCATTCTTTGATCATTTTGAAAGGGGTGAGATCTTGCCTGAGCCCCAGATCGAGGGAGATTATCAGTGGTCTTGTATGTCTTCCATTTCTAATAATTTCTCCCACAGTTGATTTCTTCAAACCAAGCTGCTTACCTATTGCAGATTCAATCTTCCCAGCCTGGTGCAGGTCTACAATTTTGTTTCTGGTGTCCTTTGACAGCTCTTTGGTCTTGGCCATAGTGGAGTTTGGAGTGTGATGAGGTTGTGGACAGGTGTCTTTTATACTGATAAGTTCAAACAGCTGCCATTAATACAGGTAACGATGGAGGACAGAGGAGCCTATTGAAGATCTGTGAAGCCAGAAATCTTGCTTGTTTGTAGGTGACCAAATACTTATTTTCCACCATAATTTGCAAATAAATAAATTTAAAATCCTACAATGTGATTTTCTGCATTTTTTTTCTCATTTTGTCTGTCATAGTTGAAGTGTACCTATGATGAAAATTACAGGCCTCTCATCTTTTTAAGTGGGAGAACTTGCACAATTGGTGGCTGACTAAATACTTTTTTGCCCCACTGTATATGTAAATATAACTTGTCTGTGTATAGCCATATATAAAGACAACTGCTGGGACTGCCCAGACGGAGCTTCTGACAGACATCCACTATGGTGCATTAAGTTTGTTGGAACCTCTCCAGCGGGCCGACAAATAAACAATGATTTAATTCAAGATTGACTTTGAGTGTCCCTGTGTAAGAATTTCCAGGATAACGTCTTGCTGACATCGGCTACCGAGAGTGTGATCACACAGTCGTCCGGAACGGCTGGTGTTCTCCGATCTCCCCTCATTATCCCTTGTATTTATACCTGCTTATTCTGTTTGTCTGTTGCCAGTTCGTCGTGTCCCGTCAAGTCCTACCAGCGTGTTCCTGTGTTTCCTGTGCTCTAGTTTGTTTTTCCTAGTCTTCCCATTTCTGACCTTTCTGCCTGTCCTGACCTTGATGCTGCCTGCCGTCCTGAACCTGCCTGACTCTGATTTGGATTATGACTCTTGGCCTGCCTTGACTTACTTTTTACCTGACCCTTGTTCTATAAGGAACACTGAGACTCGTGCTATCCGCCTCCTGTGTCTGCATCTGGGTCTTAGCCTGAGCCTTGATAACAATTGGTCCCAGGATCTCGTCACGGCATCTCTGTGCATTCAAAGTGCCATTGATAAAAATGCAATTATGTTCGTTGTGAGTAGCTTATGCCTGTCCATACCATAACCCCACCGCCATCATGGGGCACTCTGTTCACAACGTTGACATCAGCAAACCGCTTGCCCATACGATGCCACACACAAGGTCTGAAGTTGTGAGGTTCGGTTGACGTACTGCCAAAACTGCTGCTCTAAAATGACATTGGAGGTGGCTTATGAGATGAAATGTTCGATGTGCAGGTGTCCACATACTTTTCGTCATGTAGTGTATCTAACAGTTTAGCAATTTAGTAGGTAAGATATTAGGGAAATAACACTGAAAGCAGAGCAGAGAGAAGGTAACAAAAACAGAAGCCCAATCAGATTTGAGGAGATCAAAAGGAAATAGACTCCTTTTGAGAAAGCAGGAAGGAAAGCTAATACAAGATTGTGTGGGGCGACTAACGCACCGATCTCCGTCGCTCTCGGGGACGAGTCATTAGCTACTAGTCCTTTGAAATAGATTGATTAAAAACTAAATTATCGATTCAAAGTCAACATTACACCAAATAATATTGGAGAACATATCTATTATAAAATCATATTTACAACATCACAAGGACATGGGTACAGTAATGGGAATGGTTACCTGCGTTAGGGTCAGCTAAGGTCACCAACACCTGTAGACCTCCTCGTACGATGAAGCTAACGTTGTTCTCATTGAAGGCCTGCTTAATGGCAGGGATACGCTGTGGTAAAAAATGTAAAACACAACCATAAAATTCACACAATTCAATTTCTACCAATATGAATGAGTCCAACAATGCCAATGAGTTAGGTAGTGTGTCTGTTTGATAGTGTACCTTATCCACAAATACACTCCTCTTAGCAGGCTTGCTCTCTGGTGGGAGAATGTACAGCTCGGCTGTGGTGGGCAGGCCCGGCTTCACCATGGTTACCAGGGACTCCTGAGGGACACCTGTGATCTGGGGGTCAAAGGTCATGGTCAGAAACGACATCTTCAACTTATGGGACATGTATCCCATGTTTCTACGACATGAGCATTTTTGTTTTGATTCAGGTAGTCCCTCCATCGCCAAATGTTTTCTCCCATTTCATAACTATACTGAACGTGCCTGTCATGTCTATATCAAATAGAATAATTTAACCAAAACATATTGAGGCCAATGCAGATGCTATCATTATGTATCCTAAGGAATAGACTGGTCCTGTTATGTTATAGCATCAGGTGAGTACAGTAGACCCACCTTGGCCAGAATCCTGGTGACCACTTGACCCACGTCCTCCCTCCACTCTGGAATGTTGGGGTTGAGGAGGTCCAGGTTACTGCTGAAGGCCAGAGGGATGACCTGGAAAAGGTCTGGGATTGGACAGAACACACAGGAAGTTGGCAGCCATTTTGGGTTACGGCATTCAGATGAAAAAAAAAATTGCGATTTTAATTATACCCTATCTATTTCTATCGTCAAGATGATTTAGAATAAGTCAACAGTTCCTCACAATCCTACATTCACTTCTTCTGCAGTATGTTTATTCTGTACCATCAGGTCTCTAGGGGTAAGATAATACAGTACTGTTCTGCTCAGTTAGCATTCTCTCATGAATAAATTAAACTCATCTAGATTTGTTAAGATGACATCATCTGTGACACAGTTACACAACAGCAAAACATGAGGTCATGGAAAACACCAGGGACACAGTTACACAACAGCAACACATGAGGTCATGGAAAACACCAGGGACACAGTTACACAACAGCAACACATGAGGTCATGGAAAACACCAGGGACACAGTTACACAACAGCAACACATGAGGTCATGGAAAACACCAGGGACACAGTTACACAACAGCAACACATGAGGTCATGGAAAACACCAGGGACACAGTTACACAACAGCAACACATGAGGTCATGGAGAGACACAGAGACACAACCAAACAACTAGCGCTATATCATCTAGAATAAAACTATTGCCTCATACCATAACATCATAAATAGTTGATGTACAGCACACAAATAACGTCATATATAAGTACTCATCAGCCCTGCAATGTCCCCTCTCTCTTACCGTAGATGCGGACTGTCTTGGTGTCCTGCACCATGGAGCGTCCATTAGAGGCCTGGACAGTGACAGACACCTCTCCTTCCGCAGGGAACCGCGTTATCAGACTATTCTCCAGGGACAGCTTGGGCTGCATGGAGACACACAGTGAATGTATTCATTCATCATTTCCCCAAATCATTTATAAACTCTCAACATTAGCTTTAGCACTGTTAGCATCACAAAAAGACAGTGGTTGCATATGGCTCAGATCACCTTTTGAACATTAGTTTCCATAAATCTGCATTTAAAGTGTATTACCTGTGGGTTGTGTGTGTGTCAGTATGAATTAACGGTAGGTTGTGCCTGTGTGTTTGTGCGTGAGTGTCAGAGGAAGCTGGTGGGAGGAGCTATAGGAGGAAGGGCTCACGGTAATGGCTGGGTTGGATTGATGGAACGAAGTCAAACATGTGGCTTCCATGTGTTTGATGTGTTTGATTATTCCATTCCAGCCATTACAATGAGCTCATCCCTCCAGCCTCCTCTGGTCAGTATACATTACCTGTAGGTTGTCTCCTATCCACCAGTAGAAGACAGTCAGGTTGGCCTCTGAAGGAAGCACCACAGCTGTCAGGTTGACTTCCTGGTTAACCCCGGCAATGGGAACTACTTCCAGGTGAACTTCCTGTAGAGGGGCTGTGACCTGGATGTACATGGTGGCCTGGTCGTGTCCGGCCATGTTCTCGGCCTTGACAGTGACACGGTAGACCCCCAGCTGTTCGTAGCGGTGCTGGATGGGCTCGTCTGTCACTGTCAGGTTCTGGTAGATGGCCCTCACCCCGTCACCCAGGTCCACCTGGTATTTAGTGTTGCTGGTGTCACCCTGAGTGAGGGAGGAGGTACAGGAGGAGAACGTCACTGAATTGGGCTGATAAAAGGGATAAAAACGAATGCTCTATTTTTCGCGTCAAACTCATTCCACGGAGGGCCGAGTGTCTGCATGTTTCTGCTGGACTTGATTGATGAATTAATGTCACTGACTAGTAAGGAACTCCATTCACCTGGGTGCCGAGGCCTTAATTGAAATATATATCCTACGAATGTAGTTTGAGGTAATAGCGAAGTAACTTTGGTCAACTCTGAGTTCAAGTTGAGATAACCAGTACCACGAGAGTGCCTCACCTTCTAGCCAGGTACATTTCTATGGCAAAGAACCCTTCAGACTTAACCTGCTCCAGTGCAGGCCAACTCAGAGGTAACCTGAATTGAGTGTCTGAACTGCGAGTTGAGGACCAATGAAATCAGATTCCCTCCCTCTCGCAAAAAAGATTGCTTCATCATCCACTTCATTTGAGGAAGACAACTCAATAAACATTTTATTAATATTATGGATTTTAAACATTTATGTACATATAAGTGTCTTATATCGTCTGAAAGCTTAAACTCTTGTTAATATAACTACACTGTCCGATTTACAGTAGCTATTACAGCGAAAACATGCCATCTGATTGTTTGAGGATGGCACCCCACATCAAAATATTTTTCCACCGACACAGGTTTCATAAATTCACAAATAACGATATATTCACTTACTTCCTCTGTTTTGTCATCCAAATGGTCCCAGCTATAACATGTAGTGTTGTTTTGTTAGATAAAATCCTTCTTTATATCCCTAAAAGTCTGTTTAGTTGGCGCCATCAATTTAAGTAATCCACTTGTTCAACGTGCAGAGAAAGGAATCCAAAAATCTACCCCTAAACTTTGCTTCAACAAGTCAAAATACGTTTCTATTTACTCCTCAGATACCCTAAAATGTAACCAAACTATAATATTTTTACGGAAAGAAGTATGTTCAATAGGAAACCGATTTTAGCAGGTGTGTAATGTCTCCGTAGCGCGCGCCAACACGAATTTCCAAGACTGTGGCCTTCTGCTAAAACTGATATTTCTTATTCTTTTTGGAAGTTACAAGCCTGAAACCTTGAACATAGACCGATGACACACAGTGGAAGCCATAGGAATTGCATCCAGAGAGCAAATTGTCAATATGACCTTACTCTTGCATTTCTAAGAGGATGGTCTCTCTCTCAAAAAGAAAAGATTCTGGTTGGTTTTTCTTTGGATTTTCTCCTACCATATCTATTGTGTTATATTATCCTACATTATTTTAACATTTCTACAAACTTCAAAGTGTTTTCTTTCCAATGGTACCAATTCTATGCATATCCTGGCTTCGGGGCCTGAGCTACAGGCAGTTTACTTTGGGTACGTCATTCAGACAGGAAGTGGAGAAAAAAAGGGGCCTAGCCCTAAGAGGTCTTAATGCACGAGTACCTTTTTTCCCACACCTATCAAACACATTATTTGATTAAGTCATAAAAAAGTTTGGCTGTGTGTGAGGTTTGAAATGCATTTGTCATTACCAAATGTGTAATGTGGTCGGTATTACTACTGTTTTAATAACCACACCAAAGTAATAAAATAAAGACAGCACTAAAAGTCTATTTCACACAATATCCTGATGAATTTGCAAGATAACTTTTTCTTTCATTTTGATTTCATCACAAATACAACAAAAAAAATGCCACTGACTTGCGCATGGATTGATGTTTCAGCATTGTCTCAATGAAGAGTTTGGCGATTGACTACCCTCGTGCGACATGCAAGCGCAGTTACAAGCCTGATAGAGTTAGCGGGAGGCGGACAAGCAATATTCACCCTTGTAGTTTGGATTGAAGCCGGAGCTAGAATGTGGAGCTAACTGAAGCTGGCGAACTTTAGAAAAACCTGAGTAGGACTAGCTTGTTTTGTAGTATAACCCCCTTGCTGACAATAGGCCCTCTATGGAATGAGTTTGACACTGCTCTATTTCAACAACTGTATTTGGTAGGTTGCAGTTATATCTTCTGTCTCATAGGAGTCGTACGTGAGTCGTCTTGAACTTGCATTCGGGAAACAGGGGTTATTTCTTAGCTAGCTATTATCACAATCACACAGGCAAAGACACAAAAACACACACATTTACTCTGAACAGCCACACACAACTACCGCACCGCCGTGGTTTTTTGAGACTCTCTACGCTGCTCTAAACTCTGACTTAAGTCATCCGTACCTGTTCCTGGTGGACGATGAAGGTGATGTCATCACCAGGCGCCACAGCCAGTATCTGCCCCTTTATACCCAGCTGGAGGCCTCTGGGAGGCAGCAGAGGACAGGTGTGCTGCTTGGCGCTCTGCTGCTTGTTCACTCCCCCCTCACACATGTTGGACACAACCTTCCTGTACCTGCAACACAGCACAGGGCCATACCAATGTCAGAAAACAGGGGGACTTGTAATGGGTCAGGTGTAGTTTAGGTAAGGCATAGAGACAAGAGTACTAAAAGAATAATGATGCCTTTTTTAATGAGATGAGGTAGGTAGAGGGAGAGTGGTGAGAGGCAGCATGTGCGTGTTTGTGTGTGTGTATATGTGTGTTTGTGTTTTGTGCATTCTATTAACCCTCACCCCGTGCTGGACTCGAAGTCATGTCCCAGATGGCAGTCGTCAGGTGGCGAGTCTGGGTCATGCCAGAAGTCAGCAAAGCATCTATCTCCCTCGGTCTTCAGGCTCTGGGCACGCTCAAACCCATAGTCACTAAACACACAGAGAAAGAGGAGAACGTTACCCCCACTGATCTACGATATTTTCGTGTGTTTCTCCCACTAATGGTTAAGGTTAGGATTGGAAGAGGGGGAAATATCCTAGAACAGTGCCTAAGGGTAAGCTCCATCTAGGGGTGCAGACAAAGGGCAAAGGTCAAAGAGCAAATACAATTCATGACCTCAATGATCGATAGACACCAACAACAAAGACGCCAACAGGCTTCACATAATAGGATCAATATCAATCGCCTAGAGTCGACACACAGCATTGATTGATTCTGTTTGTTGTGAATCAATCAAGCTTTAGGGTCAATGTCATTCTTATCATCTTATCAAGAACAGTGTTGTAAATTAAAGAGGATCCTCATTGAAAATGCTTGTACTGGATTTTCAATTCATCTCCTGAAGACAAAAGGAATCAAACCCTAACCCTGACAGTGACCCTTATCATTTATTTATTAAGTCTTTATCTGAAGTATATTCTATTGCAATAGAGTGTTCTGGTTTTGCTGTGGTGTCTCACCAGTTGAAGTCTTTCTCGGAGCACTGGCAGGTCTTGGTAGTGAGGGCGGAGGTGTAGCTCTTCCCCTTGATGCAGAATGCAGTGTCCTTCCTCTTCCTAAAACTCCTCTCCTGACCCATGATGCACTTCTCTCCCTGATGCGGGCCAAAAGTATACATTAGCTGATTGTAAAAGTGTAGGATAAACGCAAGATATTTACAAAGACATGGGAATGTGTGTGTGTGTGTGTGTGTGTGTGTGTGTTGGGTACCTTCAGGTCAGTGAGTTTCCAGGAGTCGTAGTCGGCCTCAGTACACTGTCTGGGGAATGACTGTCTGAAGTCCACCTTGACAAGCTCCCAGTCTGACCGGTAACTGATGTGACCAAACACCCTGCAGAGAGATATAAGAGGGAGAGAGATACATTTATATTGTCACATGCACAGTGAAGTGCAGTAATCAATATCAAAATAGTATAACAAATAAATATAAATAATAATGATATATAAATAAATATAAATATATATACAGTACCAGTCAAAAGTTTGGACACAACTACTCATTCAGGGGTTTTTCTTTATTTTTTACTATTTTCCACATTGTAGAATAATAGTGAAGACATCAGAACTATGAAATAACACACATACTGTATGGAATCATGTAGTAACCAAAAAAGTGTTAAACAAATCTAAATATATTTTATATTTGATATTCTTCAAATAGCCACCCTTTGCCTTGACGACAGCTTTGCACAATAATAAGCAAAGAGAAAGAACAGTCCATCATTACTTTAAGACATAAAGGTCAGTCAATACGGAACATTTCAAAAACTTTCAAAGTTTCTTCAAGTGCAGTCGCAAAAACCATCAAGCGCTATGATGAAACTGGCTCTCATTCGGACCGCCACAGGAAAGGAAGACCCAGAGTTACCTCTGCTGCAGAGGACAAGTTCATTAGTTACCAGCCTCAGAAATTGCAGCCCAAATAAATGCTTCACAGAGTTCAAGTAACAGACACATGTCAACATCAACTGTTCAGAGGAGACTGTGGGAATCCGACCCTCAATTGCTGCAAAGTGTCACGTGTGCGACCCTCTCCGGGCCTCTAGGTCACCTGGCTGCTCGTTAGGGCGTATACCATCACCTCCTTGATTACCTGCCCTTTATATGTCTCTCCCTTTGGTTTCTTCCCAAGTCGTCATTGTTGCTGTTTCATGTCGGTGCGCTGTTTGTGTTTCTTGTTTTGTTCATTTATTAATTAAATGTATTCACTCCCTGAACTTGCTTCCTGACTCTCGACATCGTTACAGAATGACGACTCACAAAGGGAAGCATCAGGGAGTGTTTTATTGTGTGTGTTGGGGGTGATGTTGGGTCCGGTGTTTGGAGAGGAGCTACCTGGGAAGCCTCAGCCGGTTTGTAGGCTCCCATTCCTCAACGGGTTCATTAAGCTGGGTGAACAGGTTCCCGTGCCTCAACCGAGGCAACCGGGAGGTCTCAGCCGACACATCAGGCTCTCACTCCTCAGCCGGTTCGTCAGGTTTCTGCGGAGGCGACCGGTCCACTCTGGATCCCCGGGATCGTCCCTGTGGTTGGCATCCTGCGACTGGAGCTGAACGCGCCGGGGAGGGTGTACTGTCACGTATGCTCTCTCTCTGGTGCTCAAGGTCGTCATGCTCCCACACCTCAGCCGGATCGACAGGTTCCCGCGCCTTAGCAGAGGTGACCGGTCCGCTCCTGGTCCCCAGGATCGTCATATTGGTCAGCGTCCTGCACGTCGGGGATGCGGTACTATCACGTGTGCTCCCTCTAGGTCACCAGGCTGCTTGTTAGGGCGCAACCTCTCACCAGCGTTATGCGCATAATGACACTCACCTGGACTCCATCACCTCCTTGATTACCTGCCCTTTACATGTCACTCCCTTTGGTTTCTTCTCCAGTCGTCATTGTTGATGTTTCATGTCGGTGCGCTGCTTGTGTTTGTTTTGTTCATTTATTAATTAAATGTATTCACTCCCTGAACTTGCTTCATGACAATGGACAATGGACACTAGACCAGTGGAAATTTGTCCTTTGGTCTGTAGTCCAAATTGGAGATTTTTGGTTCTTTGTGAGATGCGATGTGGGTGAACGGAGGATCTTCGCATGTGTATTTCCCACCGTAAAGCATGGAGGATGAGGTGTTTTGGTGTGGGGGTGCTTTGTGGGTGACACTGTCTGTGATTTATTCAGAATGCCTGGCCAACACAATCCCCCGACCTCAACCAAATTGAGATGGTTTGGGATGAGTCGGACTGCAGAAGGAAGGAAAAGCAGCCAACAAGTGCTCAGCATATGTGCGAACTCCTTCAAAACGGTTGGAAAAGCATTCCAGGTGAAGCTGGTTGAGAGAATGCCAAGAGTGTGCAAAGCTATCAACAAGGCAAGGGGTGGCTATTTGAAGAATCTCAAATATACAATTATTTTAATTTGTTTAACACTTTTTTGGGTTACTACATGATTCCTTTTGTGTCATTTCATAGTTTTCTACATTCTGCAATAAAAATAAAGAAAAAACCTTGAATGAGTAGGTGTTCTAAAACTTTTGACCGGTAGATTATAAATATAATAAAGAAAACATGAGAAATTAGAAATAAGATAGGAAGCTATATACAGGATCAGTACTAATACCTAATGCCAGTGCTAATATAGTGTGCAGGGATACTAAAGTATTTGAGGTAGATATGTACATAGGCGGGTTTAGGAGAAAGTGACTGGTAGCAGGATAAATAATAATAGTAAACAATTTGGCAGCAGCATGAGTGGTGGGTCGGTGTGTGCATGTACAGTAAGTGTAGGTGTTAGTGTGCGTGAGTGAGTGTGCAAAAGTGTCAGTGTAAGCGTGATAGGTGGATATAAACTCAGCAAAAATAGGAATGTCCTCTCACTGTCAACTGCGTTTATTTTCAGCAAACTTAACATGTGTAAATATTTGTATGAACAAGATTCAACAACTAAAACATAAACTGAACAGGTTCCACAGACCTGTGACTTACAGAGCTTGAAAAATGTGTCCCTGAACAAAGGGGGGGGGGGTCAAAATCAAAAGTAACAGTCAGTATCTGGTGTGGCCACCAGCTGCATTAAGTACTGCAGTGCATCTCCTCTTCATGGACTGCACCAGATTTTCCAGTACTTGCTGTGAGATGTTACCCAACTCTTCCACCAAGGCACCTGCAAGTTCCCGGACATTTCTGGGGGGAATGGCCCTAGCCCTCACCCTCCGATCAAACAGGTCCCAGACATGCTCAATGGGATTGAGATCTGGGCTCTTCACTGACCATGGCAGAACACTGATATTCCTGTCTTGCAGGAAATCATGCACAGAACGAGCAGTACGGCTGGTGGCATTGTCATGCTAGAGTGTCATGTCTGGATAAGCCTGCAGGAAGGGTACTACATGATGAGGGAGGAGGATGTCTTCCCTGTAACGCACAGCGTTGAGATTGCCTGCAATGACGACAAGCTCAGTCCACTGATGCTGTGACACATCGCCCCAGACCATGACAGACCCTCCACCTCCAAATCGATCCCGTTCCAGAGTACAGGCCTTGGTGTAACGCTCATTCCTTCGACAATAAACGCAATTCCGACCATCAACCCTGGTGAGACAAAACTGCGACTTCTCAGTGAAGAGCACCTTTTTCCAGTCCTGTCTGTTCCAGCGACGGTGGGTTTGTGCCCATAGGCGATGTTGTTGCCGGTGATGTCTGGTGACGACCTGCCTTACAACAAGCCCTCAGTCCAGCATCTCTCAGCCTATTACGGACAGTCTGAGCACTGATGGAGGGATTGTGCGTTCCTGGTGTAACTCGGGAAGTTGTTGCCATCCTGTACCTGTCCCGCAGGTGTGATTTTCGGATGTACCGATCCTGTGCAGGTGTTGTTACACGTGATCAGCTGTCTGTCCTGTCTCCCTATAGCGCTGTCTTAGGCGTCTCACAGTACGGACATTGCAATTTATTGCCCTGGCCACATCTGCAGTCCTCATGCCTCCTTGCAGCCAGACTAAGGCACATTCACGCAGATGAGCAGAGTCAGTAGAAAGGCCTCTTTAGTGTCCTTACGTTTTCATAACTGTGATCTTAATTGCCTACTGTCTGTAAACAGTTAGTGTCTTAACAACCGTTCCACAGGTGCATGTTCATTAATTGTTTATAGTTCATTGAACAAGCATGGGAAACAGTGTTTAAACCCTTTACAATGAAGACTTGTGAAGTTATTAGGATTTTTACGAATTGTCTTTGAAAGACAGGGTCCTGAAAAAGTTTACATGTAAACAGGGCTGGTAAGTGAGTGGAAGCAGGAACATATAAGTACTTATCGTTATATACTAGTGATAATATACTGTATACATGTAAAGACGAGAATTAGTGACTAGCAGCACGATAAAATAGATAGGTACTAATTGTATTGGCAATCAATAATCAATGAACAGCAGTGTAGTGGTAGTAATAAATCCAATCAATAATCATAGCGTAGGTGTGAGGGGAGAAGTAGTTGTTAGCCATTTAACAGTCTTATGGCCAGGGGGTTGAAGCTGTTCAGGAGTCTGTTGGTCTAAGCCTTGATGCACCGGTACCGTCTGCCTGGATGGGAGCATTGAGAGCAGAGGTTCTCCATGTCTCGGTGGTTGGAGTCTCAGACACTCCTGACAAGTGCTTCCTGGATGACTGGGAGCTCACCCCCAATGATTCGCTGGGCCTTCCGCACCACCCTCGGTCGGTCTGACTGCCTGCCCTGTCTGTTCTGCACTCATCCGTCTGCCCACCCTTCCACATCCAACCATTTCCACATTTATCCTCATAGGCTGCGTTTAGACAGGCAACCCAATTCTAACATTTTTTTTCCACTCATTTACCGTAATTGCTGGACTATTAAGCGCACCTGAATATAAACCGCACCCACTGAATTATTAAAAAATATGTATTTTGTACATAAATAAACGGTCTATAAGCCGCAGGTGCCTACCGGTACATTGAAACAAATGAACTTTACACAGCCTTTAAATGAAACACGGCTTGTAACAAAAATAAATAGGCTTTAACGAAACACGGCTTGTAACAAAAATTAAAACAGTAGCCTACCAAGCCTCTTCCTGTGCACTGAAACCACTGAAGTCATCTCCTTACGTGTCGGAGTTGAATAGCCTCAGAATTGCTTAATCCGATGTTGGATCGTTTTCATTGTCGCTCTCGTCACTTTCATCCGGAGGCAAATACACCGCTGAGCTCATGCTGCCCCTTCAACACGCAGCAGTCCAGCCTTCCGAAACCCGTTGATGATAGTGGATTTTTTGACAATGCTCCACGCTGTCAGGACCCACTGGCAGACTTGACAGGACACACTGGCAGACTTGACCATAAGTTGCTCTTCGCATGCGGCCCGTTTTAGTGAAGGATTTCTCCCCACTTGTCATCCAAGCCTCCCACTGAACACGGAGCGCCACCTTAAATGCACGATTTACACTGATGCCAGTGGCTGCGAATACTTTGGGCCATCTGCTTTTCTTCCCTCTGAAAGGTTTGTTGTCTTTTTGCACTGAGTCATTTCCTCACGCTGCTGTTTCCAACGTCTTATCATCGACTCATTAAGGCCAAGCTCCCATGCAGCAGCTCTATTTCCTTTTCCAACAGCCAGATCGATCGCCTTCAACTTGAAAGCTGCATCATATGCATTTCTCCGTGTCTTTGCCATGATGAGGGTGACAAAATTACTACCGTAATCAGAATGATGGGAAGTTTGAGCGCGCTCGATTTACGTCACATTATGTGACGGTGCTCAGTTTTTTGGCGGCGGCATGAATCTTGCAAAAGCGGGAAAAATCCATAAATTAGCCGCGTCATTGTATAAACCGCGAGGTTCAAAGTGTGGGAATAAAGTAGCGGCTTATAGTCCAGGAATTACGGTAAGTATTTTTTACCAATCACGTGAGACATTTTCACGTCTGATCTTTTTCAGAACTGATCTGATTGATCAAAAGAAAAATCAGTTTAAAAAAAAGCAGAATTTGGATACATGTCTAAACGTAGCCATCGAGCTCCAACTTCTATTCCATGAGGTGTGACTCCTGAACCATATCCTCTGGTCCCTGGTCATGTGACATGGTTGAACCAATCCCCTCTTTTGGGAACAGAGCAGTCGGACAGTAGTGTCGTGACATGTCTCTGCTCTCTACTTATCAACACTTCCCTAATGAGCAGGGATCCACTTGAGTGCTCCTGGACCTTTCTATAGTCCATACTTTGTACATCAAAGACACAGATGTCCCTTCTATTATGATGGCCTAAAAAGCCATTGACTGCCCTGCACAAAAGATTGTCCTAAATCGTCTCTTTAAGGGACTCAAAAGCATTCATAAGAGTATTGTATGATATGTGTTATTGTATATGTCCACTAGATGGCGATATATCATTATGAAAATAAATGAGGAAGTACATTTTTTTCACTTATGTATTAAAATGTACCAATTTGAGCACTTATTTTTCTTAGACTGTCAGTGAGAGCATGTTCTTTTGGGAACAGATTGATGGGAAAACATGTCAGCAGCCCTGACATCTGTTCCGTTACGTATGTAACAATTCCCCCCATTCAATAGGCTGCAACTGTGAACTCATATCTTGATCACAGATGCTGTTGTTTTATCCCCCTCTCTGACTCCCAATCTCTCTTTATCCATGATTATATTTCTATTGAATATGGCGCTTTTAAATGTTCGAGCAATCACAAGTAAAACCTTTCTCGTGAATGACCTCATTACTGAGCTCAAAGTTGATTTGCATGTTTCTCACTGAAACATGGCTGTCATCAGACTGTACTGCCGCTCTTATTGAAGGCTCCTCCCAGATTACGTTTTCATCCTCAATCGGAAAAGGGAAAAAGGGTGGGGGGGGGGACAGCCTCTATTTTTACTAAGGCTTTCAGATGTAAGGACATTTTGTTTGGCGACTTTGGCTCTTTTGAGCATCATGCTATACTGTTTAAATGTTACCCACCAGTGCTGGCCATAACCCTGCATAACCCTGTATTACCAAGGGGCTTTCTACTGGGTCCACCCATAACCGCAGCCATATTCTGGACCTGGTTATTACCAAGGGGCTTTCTACTGGGTCCACCCATAACCCATACTCTAGACCTGGTTATTACCAAGGGGCTTTCTACTGGGTCCACCCATAACCCATACTCTGGACCTGGTTATTACCAAGGGGCTTTCTACTGGGTCCACCCATAACCCATACTCTGGACCTGGTTATTACCAAGGGGCTTTCTACTGGGTCCACCCATAACCCATACTCTAGACCTGGTTATTACCAAGGGGCTTTCTACTGGGTCCACCCATAACCCATACTCTGGACCTGGTTATTACCAAGGGGCTTTCTACTGGGTCCACCCATAACCCATACTCTAGACCTGGTTATTACCAAGGGGCTTTCTACTGGGTCCACCCATAACCCATACTCTGGACCTGGTTATTACCAAGGGGCTTTCTACTGGGCCCACCCATAACCGCAGCCGTACTCTGGACCTGGTTATTACCGAGGGGCTTTCTATTGACATATCCTCTATTGTTGACGCTGCTTTGTCTGATCACCACTGTGGCATTTTTTACTACCTTGTTGCCCGTAGAACAGGGTAATACTGAACACATGATTAAGAAACGCTATTTCAAATCTGAAGTTGACAGAGATTTTATTGAGTGTATGAACGATACCACCACCTATTCTGCCTACCTCGGGTGAGGGTTTAGTTCATAACTTTAATTGCAAATGAAGGGCAACCATTGATGCCATAGCTCCAGTAAGGTTGAAAAGGGCCACATCCAAACAGAGAGCCCATTGGATGAGTGAGGAAACTAATCAATTAAAGAGACATTGCAGAATGGCAGAGTGGAAGTGGAGGAAGTCAAAGTTGCAGGTCCATTATGATATTCTGAGAGATCAACTTGGCATATATAACAAGGCAATTAGAAATGCCAGACGGGCTCATTTGATCTTGATCACTGTTCATCAGAATCCTTCGAGAGCGCTCTCCTCGACCATTGATGGCCTGATAATACAAACCTATGTGAACTTTCCTCCACATCTAAATGTGACAAGTTTGCAGCATCTTTCAGAGATAAGAGAACCAACATTAGGCTGGGTATCAGTCAAGCAAGACCTGATGAGAGGTTTGATGATATGTACCCTAGCCGACCATGCAAAGGCACTATGGATTTAGTTTCCCTGGTTGACACAGACATGCTTCTTCAAAACAGTTTTTAATTGCATATCTGAAGAATTACAAGCTATTCTTAATCACTCACTTTTCCCATTGCACTAAAAACTGCTATGGAGAAACCTCTTTTGAAAAAAAGTCATCTCGATTCTTCAGATCTTAGCAATTTTTTGGCCAATCTCCAACCTTCCGGTCTTAAGAAAAATTCTGGAGAAATTGGTGTTCAAACAGCTAAATAATTTTTGAAGTGACAGCTGTATTTAAAAAAAAAAGATCCAATCTGGTTTTCGTGCCCACCACAGCACACAGCACAGAGACAGCCTTAAAGTGGTAAATGATCTTAGAGCCAACACAGATGCCAAACATCTTAGATTTAAGTGCTGCTATCAACACTGTTGACCATGATGTCCTTCTGGACAGTCTGGAGAGGTGGGTTGGCCTCTCTGGTCCAGTTCTAAATTGGTTTTGGACCTATTTAACTGGTGAAGAGTTTTTTTTGTCACCCTTGGTGAACATAACTCAGGGAAAATACATATCTTATGTGGCGCTCCACAGGGTTCCATTTTGGGTCCGGTACTGTTCAGTTTATATAGTGTATTTTACCCCTTGGCAGCGTTATCAGGTAGTACAGCATTGATTTTCACTGCTACGTAGACACTACACAACTTTACATTTCTGTGTCACCAGCTCCACGGATAAATTATTAGACTGTATTAGTGATTAAATAGTTGGAACTTCCTCCAGCTAAATCAAGACCGAGGTACTTATTGTTGGAACCAAAGCACAGAGAGAGAATCTAGCTGCACATTTTAATTCAAGGGCAATAAAGACAAAACACCAAGTAAAAAACGTACTTTAGATTCTGAACAAATTCGTATTTCGTATTCGTATTTCATATCGCATTTCGTATCGCACATTAGGAATGTGACCAAAATAGTTTTATACCACCTGAGGAACATTGCCTTTGAATGTTCTTCAGATGCTGACGTTTCTCTCTCAGGCTGATACAGAGAGACTCATTCCATGCTTTTATTACAAGCAGGCTTGACTACTGTAATGCTCTCCTGTCTGGTCTACCCAAAAAACCCATTGGTCACTTGCAAAACACACAGAACGCTGCAGCACGGGTACTGACCAAGACCAGATGAAGAGCACACATTACACCAGGTTTTAAGGTCTCTGTACTGGCTACCTGTGAGTTTTAGATTATTCCGTTGGTTTTTTAAATCAATCCACGGTTTTGCACACCAATATCTGTCAGACCTGCTGTTAAGTTATGTACCCAGTAGGTCCCTCAGGGCCAACGGCCTTTTAACTATCCCCAAAGCTGAAGACCAAGAGGCAGCGTTTAGTTATTATGAACCCAGCCTCTGAAATAACCTGCCGGAGAACCTGAGGGGGGCCGAAACTGTGGACATATTTAAAACACATCTTTTTAGCTTTGTTTTTCCTCAGGGTGCTTTTTAGTTGCTCAGTGTGTCATCCTTTTGTTGTTTATCTTATGTTTGTTGTGTAGAAAAATATTTCAGTTTTTATTTTCATTGCTATTCATTCCTTTTCTTCCTGTGTAGAAATTGCATTGCATGTCTGAAATGTGAATAAATAAAGCTCCATTTGATATGTCACGTTCTGCTCCTTATTGCTCGAACTTGATATATTTCTTTCTTTCTTTCTTTCTTTCTTTCTTTCTTTCTTTCTTTCTTTCTTTCTTTCTCTCTTTCTTTCTTTCTCTCTTTCTTTCTTTCTTTCTTTCTTTCTTTCTTTCTTTCTTTCTTTCTTTCTTTCTTTCTTTCTTTCTTTCTTTCTTTCTTTCTTTCTTTCTTTCTTTCTTTCTTTCTTTCTTTCTTTCTTTCTTTCTTTCTTTCTTTCTTTCTTTCTTTCTTTCTTTCTTTCTTTCTTTCTTTCTTTTTCTTTCTTTCTTTCTTTCTTTCTTTCTTTCTCTCTTTCTTTCTTTCTCTCTTTCTTTCTCTCTTTCTTTCTTTCTCTCCCTTTTCTCTCTCCTCCCAAGGCTCTTGTCATTAGTATGTGGAAAGGCCTCTCCCCCTTCCAGCCTGTCCTTGGTGCTACAGTAAGTCACTGTTCAAAGACGAGACGAGAGTCCTCCCCCATCAAAAAAAATCGAAGCCAGGGCTGCAAAATACACCAGGGCAATCGTGGTTGGCCATCAGATGTCCCCTACTCGTCTCACTCCTCGCCGTATCTCACAGGAGGCAGATGGCGTGTGTGTGTGTGCCTATGTGTGTGGGGTGTGTGTGCGTGCGTGTGTGTGTGCGTGTCTGTGTGTGTCGGTCTTCCGCGACGACCCAAATCAGACCCATGGCCGCAACTTGGTGCAGGAGAAAATTGTTGTCCTGTTGGCTCATGATTCTGTCCTCTCACGACACCCCCCTCCACTTCCCGCATTTCTACTAAAATGAAACCCAGGTCTCATCTCCCCACTGGGGCCAAAAACTCTGAATTGATGTGCCTCTACACTTACTCCATCTAATTCACTGAAGATGATTAGATTAAGGGAGAGAGGGAGAGAAATGGAGAGAGAGTGGAAGGGAGAGAGATAGAGCGAGAGAGAGAGAGAGGTGGAGAGAAAGAAAGAGAGAGACAGAGATACAGAGATACAGAGAGACAGAGATACAGAGAGAGAGGGAGAGGTAGAGAGAGAGAGGGAGAGATGGGGGTTTAGGGAAAGAGAGAGAGGTAGAGAGAGAGAGCGAGAGATAGCGCGAGGTAGAGAGCAACGTAAAAGGTGAGAAGTACAGAAGAAAACACTAGGCTAATCAATCCCTTAAGAGGAAGTGCAGCAGAAAATCACAGGGGAAATGGCCGTGTCCTTAACTAATGGAGAGTACATTGGGGAGATGAGAAAACCCTGCTGGAGAGGCAGCTGCTCCATATTCCTTCCTAAGCCCCTTATTGGAGAGCAGAGGAGCCAGGAGAGCAGGGTAGAACTGTGAGGTAAGCAGCATGAGGTGTCACTGAGACTGCAGGATCAATTCTCACTCTCCTGGGGGAATCATTGCCTGGCCATTTCATCTGAATAATAGGCTCCAGCCAATCAGATCCCTTAGTGTTGAAGTAATAGTGTTAAGAAACCAATCAATGACTTGCTACTAAATCAAGAGAGTTCTATTGAACCAATGGCAGAGCTTTGGAGTTAGAGGTTCCCGTGAAATAGGACCTATTACCATACTACAAAGCTCATTATTCCCTTCCCAAAATGTACAGCTTCATTGAAGATTTCTGGAAGATTCCACGGTACACTTACGTCATGACCAGGGTCTCATCTCCCGGTTCGCTCAGAAGTCCATCGACGAAAACCGAGGTGCTGGTGAAGTTGTGGATGATCCACGTCCTTCCCTCATCGATACTGAACCTAAGGAGAAAAAAAAAACATCGACACAATTACAACAGCTCTATGGAAGTCTATGGGTTCTTTTCAACAGGCGGCCATCTTGGAAGAGGCATTCACATGAGCTTTCTTATTGGTAATACTCCTCCTAACTAGAGAGAGCGAGAGAGATAACGTTTTGTTTTTGCAGTCCCCCCCCAGTGGAACGTTGTACAAACGGCAGCAACATGCTGAATTGTGTATTACGAGTTACTTTTCAATATAATGTCAACGCAAACTAAAACACAATAAACGACAGATATGGGCAACAACCCCCCCCAAAAAAAAATTGTGATCATCGTGAACTGTTCAGTAGGCGAACCGGGGCTGGGATGGCACTGCGGTGGATCCGTTCCAGTATAGCTGAGGAGCGGGTTCGGTGTGGGGCTCACAGACGATCACTGGGGTGGGAGGATATGCCAGTAGCCAGGGATCGGATTTCTACAAGTGATCTTTTGCGAAGGATCTCGAGAGAGAGAGAGATTTCCCTGCGAGTTGCGAAGTGACGGTAGGCCCAGATCGGTGCAGGCATCTGAGTAGGAGGTGTAGTCCGTGCCCGTGTCGCGGGTGGAAGCTGTCATTTATAAAACTGCAGAGTTCTACAGACTCTCCTAGACTGGCCATCTTGGAAAGAGGCAGGGGGGGAAAAAAGACCCTTCATATTTGTACGGCTTGTGTCTAGGAGGGTGTAATGCCGTCATGACACACATCCAACCGGGACTGAACCGCCACCTGATTTAAGGACCTGTTCGAGTCAACATCTAGACCGCACGTCATTGCCAAGATGGTTTCCCCGTGGGTCTGTCTTCAAACGCGCCACCAGACCCACGGGCAGCTGTTAACTTGATGGAAGGACTTTGAAATGAGAGGACCAGGGGTACGGATAGCTACCTTCTAACTCAACGTATCCCCCATGTGGCGTATGGCTCCCGGGATCAACAGGGTTACGTACGTAAGTGGAGTTATGTGTTGGAAAGGAATCACTGTGGGATTTGAGTAGCAGACCTATGCCTGCAGGGCATGCAGATGGACGTACTAACAAGACAGCAGTAAAAACCAGAGAGACTCTAGAGAGACAGGGATTAGACAATATATACAGAGAGAATCAGAGGCAGACAGACATCCTGTATACTGTATACAGAGAGAATTAGCTAGGGGGAACGGTTTGTTGTTGTGTGTCTCAGTTTTGCTTTCTCGTTCTCCTTCTCCCCATGTCCCCCCCCTCAATCACTCTGTCTCTCTCTCCCTCTCTAACACTAAGAGCGTGTCGAGAGAATAACTTATCCTAAGTGCACATTTTTATAAACCTTTGGTGCAGCCTAATGCATTAATAACACACAACTGTGCATTTGTGATGAATTATAATGTACACTACAGCCTTTCCTAGCACCAATCTGCAGTTAATCCATACCTCATACACACACTGTATAAACAAAACATGACTGCGTGAAAATAAGTGTAGATTTACTTGTACATTCACACAACCTTATTATGTATAAGCCCATTTTTTATTTATTTTGCCACCTCATCTCTGAGCATGTTATGTTTTTATATGATTAAAAGCGACATGGCAGTGATGGGAGAGTACATCACCCCAAACAACCCCGCTGCTATTGATGTTATTCAAAGCCAGGCATTATCTAACATTATTTGAACAAGTGTGTGCAGTGAAGTCAGAATATTGGCAAGGGGCATTCTTGAGCTGGGGCCTTTTGCTTTCCAAAGGGCCCCTAACAGAAAGTGAATCTCAGTACATATGTAGCGGTGTTGGAAACCCAGAGGGCCCGCTTCTTGAACTCTTGAATTCAAGTGCCCTTCTGAGAGGGGGAGAAAAACGTCTCCTTTGAGGACATGGATTTTGGACTCGTGTCAGTGAACCCAGAGGGTTCTCTTTTTGGTTGAAGGGTCTTTTAGGGCAGTTGGAGGGCTCTTGACTAACACAGATGAGTTCTCTCTCTCTCTCTCTCTCTCTCTCTCTCTCTCTCTCTCTCAGTACAGACACTGACTGTGGCAATGTCTCCCAAACACCTTTCAAAACACTCTTACGCTCTTGCCTGAAGATTTCTACTACAGCCCAATCCCAAGGCAGTGATTTGGATTTAGAGGGCGAAGTGGGCATAAAGTTGACCTTTCTGATGCCGATGAGGCTGTTGAGGCAAAGGTCATCTGCTGATAAAGGTCAGCGATAAGGATTCTCATTACTGAGTGCTTTCTATCATTTATTTTTCATTCAACATTTATCAAGGTTACAGCTTCATTGAGATCAAATCTATTGATATAGATATGATCCACAGGAGAGACCTGGTCCTGGTCAGGTGGTTTGAAGGTCATAGATGGACGGTCAAAGGACTGTGTGGACACATTGGTGGCTCCTATATTGGTATATTGAGAGTTGTGAGTATTGGAGTTACAGAGTATATCGTTTGACAGTAAAATGAGCCTACTTGAGTATTTTGAGGGGGATGGAGGTGTCTTTGATGGCAACAATGACCCCTCCATGGTCCAGGTACAGGATGTGATGCTCTTCCTCAAACACCTACAAAACAGGAAGGACAATCACAGGACGTGTCGAAAAGACCAGGAAGTGAAAAGTTAGTAGGACGATAAGCGCTAGAAATGAATTAGATTACAGTACATTAATACATCACATAAAAGAAGAGCAGGAAAATTGGAGTTGGTCATAAAACTTATTCAAAAAGCTGAACACTGTATAATAGGTTTTGTCAGGAGATTGGAAGGTAATCTCCACCTTGAATTGAATTTCCTCCTTGAATCGTCTCCTGTTTTAGGTGGAGAGAGAGGTGGGGATGGAGATGGGGAGGGAGGGACGTGAGGAGAGAGGTGAGGAGAGAGGTGGGGAGGGAGGTGGGGATGAAGGGACGTACGGAGGGAGGGGGAGAGAGGGAAGTGGGTAGGGAGGGAAGTATGGAGGGACGTGAGTAGAGAGGTGAGGAGAGAGGTGGGGAGGGAGGGAGGTGGTGGGGAGGGAGGGAAGTATGGAGGGAGGTGGGGAGAGAAGTGGTGAGGGAGGTGGGGAGGGAAGTATGGAGGGAGGTGGGGAGGGAAGTATGGAGGGAGGTGGGAGAGAAGTGGGTAGGGAGGGAAGTATGGAGGGACGTGAGTAGAGAGGTGAGGGAGAGAGGTGGGGGAGGGAGGTGGTGAGGGAGGTGGGGAGGGAAGTATGGAGGGAGGTGGTGAGGGAGGTGGTGAGGGAGGTGGGGAGGGAGGTGGGGAGGGGGGAAGTATGGAGGGAGGTGGGGAGGGAAGTATGGAGGGGGGAGGTGGGGAGGGAAGTATGGAGGGAGGGAGAGATAGGTGTGGAGGGATGTATACAGAGAGGTGGGGAGAGACTCACCTGTCTCCAAGTCTTCCCACAGTCAGAGGTGATGTACATCTCTTCTTTATACTCCACCAGCTGGGAACCCAGGTTACCTGACAAACAGAGAGAGAGAGAGAGAGAGAGAGAGAGAGAGAGAGAGAGAGAGAGAGAGACAGAGAGAGACAGAGAGAGAGAGAGACAGACAGACAGACAGACAGACAGACAGACAGACAGACAGACAGACAGACAGACAGACAGACAGACAGACAGACAGACAGACAGACAGACAGACAGACAGAGCGCAAGAGAGAGCACAATTAGACCCAACCAAGAAAACCACAGACAGAGAGACAGACAAAGACAGAGAGAGAGAGACAGAGAGACAGACAAAGAGAGAGAGACAGAGCGAGCGAGAGAGAGAGAGAGACAGAGCGAGCGAGAGAGAGAGAGACAAAGAGAGACAGAGAGCAAGAGAGAGCATAATTAGACCCAACCAAATCATGAGAAAACAAAAAGATGATTACTTGACACATTGGAAAGAATTAACAAAAAACAGAGCAAACTAGAATGCAATTTGGCCCTAAATAGAGAGTACACAGTGGCAGAATACCTATGTACAGACTCAGTGAGCATAGCCTTGCTTTTGAGAAAGGCCGCCGTAGGCAGACATGGCTCTCAAGAAAAGACAGGCTATGTGCTCACTGCCCACAAAATGAGGTGGAAACTGAGCTGCACTTCCTAACCTCCTGCCCATATTAGAGAGTATTTTATTTGTATTTATTTTTTTACCTTTATTTTACTAGGCAAGTCAGTTAAGAACAAATTCTTATTTTCAATGACGGCCTAGGAACAGTGGGTTAACTGCCTGTTCAGGGGCAGAACGACAGATTTGTACCTTGTCAGCTCGGGGATTCGAACTTGCAACCTTTCGGTTACTAGTCCAACGCTCTAACGACTAGGCTACCCTGCCGCCCCATGACCATATTAGAGAGACATATTTCCCTCAGATTACACAGCTCCACAAAGAATTCGAAAACAAATCCAATTTCGATAAACTCCCATATCTACTGGGTGAAATACCACAATGTGCATCACATGCTTATTTATTTTCCCTTGTGTACTTTAACCATTTGTACATTGTTACAACACTATATAGTAAACAAGGGAAAATAAATAAGCATAAATATGGGTTGTATTTACAATGGTGTTTGTATATATATATGTTTATATATATAATATCACATTTGTAATGTATTGTATTGAAACTTCTGTATGTGTAATGTTTACTGTTAATTTGTATTGTTTATTTCACTTTTGTATATTATCTACCTCACTTGCTTTGGCAATGTTAACACATGTTTCCCATGCCAATAAAGCCCCTTGAATTGAATTGAATTGAATTGAGAGAGAGAGAGAGAGAGAGAGAGCAAGAGAGAGAGAGAGACAGAGAGAGGGAGAGCAAGAGAGAGAGAGAGAAAGAGCAAGAGAGAGAGAGAGAAAGAGCAAGAGAGAGAGAGAGAGAGAGAGAGAGAGAGAGAGAGAGAGAGAGAGAGAGAGAGAGAGAGAGAGAGAGAGAGAGAGAGAGAGAGAGAGAGAGAGAGAGAGAGAGAGAGAGAGAGAGAGAGAGAGAGAGAGAGAGAGAGAGAGGCCATGATCAGATGAGCTCCTGCATTTTTCAGCATTTTCTTTAAAAAAATATAGATTTAGAGTTAGATAAACTTGGATTTTTTTGTCAGGAAAACATATACAGGATGCTACCCTCTACAACATAACCTATTTCCTCTCAGCAGCTGATTGAGTAGATAGGCCACTCGTTCAAGTATGGAGCTTTTAGGTAAGAGAGGGCAGGATGAAGAGGATAGAGAGACGGGGAGGTGAAAGAGATGAAGTAAGTGTGTGTGTGTGGCTTGTAATACATGTGTGATGAGAGAGGAGAGAGAGAGAGAGAGAGAGAGAGAGAGAGAGAGAGAGAGAGAGAGAGAGAGAGAGAGAGAGAGAGAGAGAGAGAGAGAGGGAGAGGGAGAGGGGGAGAGAGAGAGAGAGAGAGAGAAAGAGAAAGAGAAAGAGAGAGAGAGAGAGAGAGGAGAGAGAGAGAGAGAGAGAGGGAGAGGGAGAGGGAGAGGGGGAGAGAGAGGGAGAGAGAGGGAGAGAGAGAGGGAGAGAGAGAGAGTTTTTTGAGTTTTTATAAAACCTTTATTTTTTACTCAAGTGTTAACATAAATTTTGTAATTCCTAAACAAAAATAAATACATAACATATACATTCAACTTATTTCATCAGCAAAAAATAATTTCCCCTCCTCTACAAAACAAAGCGCTCCTTCGTAGGCCCACTTCTCCTCAAATAATAGGAGATCTTTTACAGCTGAAAAGAACTCAAAATCTACTTTTATTCTTACTTTCACTAATCCTTTAAAAACACATCTTACATCCTGCCCATATCCCGTTTCTATCTTATGTTTCCTACTCAGAAAAATTGACATCTTACCTTGTCCCAAAATAAAATTTAACATTTGACATTTTCTTTTCTGTTGTTTACTATATTGAAACCCCAAAATAAAAACAGTGTTATTGAAAAACTCCCCTACAGCTTTAAACAAAGATTCCAGCATTTCCAATAGAGGTTTTATCCTCTCACACTCCATAAAACAGTGAAAAATGGTTTCTCTTATATTACAAAAAGGACATCCATCTCTAACATCTGAGTTAATAACAGATACAAAAGCATTAACTGCAATGATGCCATGTAAAACCCTCCATTGCATATCACCAGTACCCTTTTGTAACAGTGGCTTGTACAGTGCTCTCCATGCTGGCTTTACCTTGTCATCAATGCCCAATTTTACCCTCCATGGAGTGTCTTTTCTATTCTTTTCTATTTCAATTTATCTTTATTCAACACCTTGACACACCCCTATACAAGTCCTTCCCATTCACCTCATCCAAACCCACCTCCTCCAACCCTCTCAAATCCAGCAATAATGCCTTTCTTTCTGACTCTGGGATATTTGGTGTAATCCCTAGTCTTGGAAATGAGACGTCTTCATCTTGTACCTTCTTCTTGTGGCTACTAAGCATACCCCATTCTTCCGCTGACAGAGCCTTCCTGCAGCTCCCCAGCATTTGTCCAACAATCCTTTCCGACCTCATCCCCAAATGTTCTGCCACCCGTCTTCCATCCATGAACTGAACTTTTAAGGTGATGATTTTCCCCTTCACCAGAATCTTGGAGAAATGTGGAACAGCTGCAGTTGTACAATCCAGTCTTGCCCCATACACCAGAGGTTCCTCCAACAGCCAATGCGCTGAAGTTCGTCTGGACACCTTCATTATGCTCCACACTCTGAGAAGGCCTCTGTAAAACGGAGGTACTCCCTCCCTAGAAATCTGGCTACTATCAACCAGAAATAAAGCCTTCTTTAAACCTAATCCTCCAATCCGCTGTAATACAAGACCTGCCACCCTCTCCACACCACATTTTCCGGTCCATAAAGCAACCTTTGAATAAACTGAAACCGGAAAGCAGCAGCCCTACTAGCAAGATGTACAAGACCTTGTCCCCCCTCCTCTTTTGACAAATACAAAACACTTTGTGGAACCCAGTGATATTTATCCCAAAAGAAATCCACAATAATTGCCTGTATCTTAGCCAGAAGGCCAGATGGTGGTTCTAAAACTGACAACCGATGCCACAGTGCAGAGGCAATCACATTGTTAACTATAATAGTGCACCCCCTATATGACATACGAGATAGTAACCAACGCCATCTCCTCATCCTCCCTTCCACCATTTCAACCACCCCACTCCAATTTTTTCCATAGTCCCCTCATCTCCTAGGTACACTCCAAGATACTTAAAACCTCCCTTACACCATTCTAGCCCCCTGGCAAAGCCATGATCCCTCCAGACCATTCTCCAATCTGTAAAGCACAACTCTTTTCCCAATTTACCTTTGCAGAGGATATTCCCTAAAACGATCAACCATTAGACTCAAGCTATCCACCTCCGCTTGATTTTTCACTAACACAACTACATCATCAGCATAGGCTGAGAGACGAATAGGAGGAATATCCTCTGAAAAGTACACCCCTGCAATGCGACTTCTAATGCTATTTAGTAGTGGCTCTATAGCAATGGCATATAACATTCCTGACAAAGAACATCCCTGCCTAATACCTCTACACACTTTAAAAGGAGCACTCAAACCACCAACTTTCAATACACTTTCAATGTCACCATATATCACCTTTATCATGGCAATAAAACCAGAGCTGAACCCAGACGCCTCAAACGTGTGCCATAAATATTGAGGTTCAACTCGGTCAAATGCCTTTTCCTGATCAATTGAAATTAGACCAGTATCCAACCCAATAGCCCTAGAGACGTCCAAAAAATCACGAATCACAGTAGGACTGATCCGTATGTATGATTTGCCCCATCACCTCCCTCAGCCTGTTGGACAAAGCCTTTGACAATATCTTATAATCAGTGCACAATAAAGCCACCGGCCTCCAGTTCTTCACCTCCCTCGGGTCACCCTTTTTGGGCAGTAGGGTGAGGACAGCCCTTCTGCAGCTTATTGGTAGTAACCCTCCGGTTAAACTATCATTAACTACTTCTAACCAATCCTCTCCCAACATAGCCCAAAAAGACTTAAAAAGTCAATGGGAAGCCCATCAATGCCTGGTGCCCTTCCATTTTCCATGCCTTTTAATGCAGTGTATAAATCCTGCAAAGATAATGGTTGCTCAAGCTCAACCTGAGCTTCTGCAGCCACCTTTGGGAGCCCATCAAATAACTGCTGTGTCACTGTTTTATCCTCTTTGTACTCACACTTGTAGAGCTCAGCATAGAACTCTACTGCCCTCTTTCTAATTTCACTAGGGCTAGTGAGCTCTTGTCCAACAGCTGATTTGAGACAATGAATAATTTTTCTTTGTCCATTCTTTTTCTCTAAACCAAAGAAAAATTTGGATGAGGCATCCATTTCAGATATTCCCTGAAACTTACTTCTCACCAATGCCCCCTGTGCTCTGATACCCAGCAGGTCTGCCAATGCAGCTTTTCTCCTCTTGAGGGCCTGAGTATGGCCTCGATCTCCTGTGGTCTCAACCAACGTCATGAGTTCCACTATTTCAAACTCTAGGGCTTTCATTGATCTGGTGATATCCTTGGTGACATTCCTCGTGTATTGATTACAAAATTGTTGAATCTGGATTTTCCCTATATCCCACCACTGTTGAAGGGATACAAAACTGGCTTTTGAGACCTCCACCTCTCCCAGAAAAAACTGAAACAGTTCCTGAAGTGAGCATCACTCAATAAAGTTATATTAAAATGCCAGTATGCGCTTTTGGGTTTTACATCGTTAATGAACACCACCTCTGTTATTAAACAATGATCAGAAAATCCCACTGGAGTTATCACACTTGATTTACAGACCTGAGATTGATGCTCAAAAACATAAAACCTATCTAACCTGGCCATAGAGATGATGTTCTCTCTCACATGCGCCCAGGTGTACTGCCTTGTTCCTCCATGTTGACTCAAATATCACACAGTTCATGTGTTACAATGAGGCGTTTTAAAAAAGTCCTTGAGGCTATATGAGGTTCTTGGTGATTTCTATCTAAATCACTAACTGTGCAGTTAAAATCCCCAGCAATAAATAAATAATCTTCTTTGTTACATTTCTCAATGGTATTTGATAATGTCTCTAAAAAACATACCCTCTCAACTGTCACCACTGGGGCATATACATTTATCAGACACATAGTAATGTTTTCATACCTTGCTCTAACTTTTAATAACCTCCCCTCAACTACCTCTTCAACCTCATATGACAAAGGCAAAAACCCTTTTGAGAACAAGATAACCACACCCCCACTTTTTGAGTTTTTATGACTACACACACCACTGTCCCCCCCCACTCCTGTTGCCACATAACTTCATTTTCCAAATTACCATGCGTTTCTTGTAGAAAATGTATGTCACTTCCCTTTCCCCTAATTAACTCATACACCATGGCTCTTTTTTTACCATTTCTTGCCCCATTTACGTTTAAAGAAGAAATCTCAAAACTGCTCATGGATGAAAAGAAAAAAAAAAGAAAAAAAATACAGATGAAGATACAGCCACCACATCTCTTTACAGAGTTAAAACTGCAACGGAACTCTTTCATTTTCTTTAGAATTTACATCACTTATCACTCTCGTGACCACTTTCTTGAGTCTAGCAATTTCAGGGCTTTTCAAACTTCCCCCTGTAATAATTTTGCACGCCCAATTTTTCAGTTTTTGATTTGTTAAAAAAGTTTGAAATATCCAATAAATGTCGTTCCACTTCATGATTGTGTCCCACTTGTTGTTGATTCTTCACAAAAAAATACAGTTTTATATCTTTATGTTTGAAGCCTGAAATGTGGCAAAAGGTCGCAAAGTTCAAGGGGGCCGAATACTTTCGCAAGGCACTGTACCTGTCTCGAAACAGGAGCAGTGGAAAAAAAATGTAATCTATGGATTTAAATAGCAAATGGAGGACGCTTTTCCCGTGGTTCCTTTTCATGCCAGCCAGGTAGGCTATACTCCTGTTTTAAAGAGAAGCAATGTGCTAAATATTAGGAAGGTTGAGAAATAAATATAATAGGCCTAGTCTACAGAAAGCTGATGGGATCCTCCTCTTTTTAATAGAGGCCATCACTCTGTTTTCTCACACAATTGCATAGCCTATAGAAATGTTGCACAACATGAGCTCATGGGTTCTCATGAAGTGTTGATGTCTGAGTGATTAGAGGGACAATAGAGTGCGGAGTACCAGGTAGGCCCAATTACCATGACTAAGCGGTCACATGGAATTTGACTGCCATCATGACTCGTGACCGCCGGTGTGGCGGTAATACGGTCACGAAACAGGCCTAGTCACAGCACTACAAAAAAAAGGTGATTTCTAAAACCTAAAAGGATTCATTGGCTGTCCCCATTGGAGAACTCTTTGAAGAAACCTTATTGTTTCCAGGTAGAACCCTTTTGGCTCCAGGAACCAAAAAAGGGTTCTCTTATGGGGACAGCCAAAGAACTCTTTTGGAACCCTTTTTTTGTAAGAGCACAGGGATCTCCAGGCTATTAATGCTCTCCCTTTGAACACAGCGTCGAGAACGAAAATGCTCTTCCAACTGTCTCATTTTGATAAAAAAGAGAGAGAAGAAGTAAAAATTAGGGAGGAGGGGGTGATCTGTTGGATCAAAGCCTCCTGCGCCGACAAATCATTTCAGATGGAGGGTAATTTCCCTCCCGCTCTTAACAGTGGCAGTAAGGGAAGAGAGGAGGGGGGATGCAAGGAATGGCGAGGCATCTCGTACTCACTCAGGAGATGAGGCAGCCCACTTATCCCCTTCCCTACAGACCCCTATTTTAGCTTTCCTCCAGCGGTGCCGACACAGAAATGCCAAATATTCAATATATAAAAGCAGCAATGACTGAGGGAACTCTTCCCTGGGGTTGAAGTACTTTGTATCCTCCATTCCTCTAACCCACTGCCTTTCTGGGGTAAATCCAGGTTGTCTAGAGGAGCGGGATGTTTTAAATCCAGATACTGTGCGTTTGTCAAAAATAGAGCACTCCGGGAACATTTTGGTGGATAGTGTGCTTGATGAACCGCGGAACACACACATAGCACCACGACTAGATCTCCCTCACTGTGTCTGCCTGACGTAAGACTGCATTATGTCCAGCCTTGTTTAGGGGCCCCACTGTCTGCCTGACGTAAGCCTGCATTATGTCCAGCCTTGTTTAGGGGCCCCACTGTCTGCCCGAGGGCTCCATTGTACTACAGCACATAGAGCTAGCAAAACAACAGGCTCAGAGCTGCCTTCCTATAATGGGGCTGTAATCCCTAGAACTAGAACAAGTAGGCTAAACCTTACTTAGGCTAAAAGGCCTAGCCAGAGCCTGTTCACTAGCAAACTGTGAGGGGGTCCTAGTGTTAGTGACCCTAGACAGAAGCTATTACAGTGTCACATACAGATAATAATAAGTAAAGCTAATGGCCACTTCAGTAATGATGTAACTGGGCGGCGGTTGTCGTGGTTACTCACCTGCACCCATGATGAGTCCGGGGGCGGAGTCTTTGGTGTGGACGGTCCCTGATACGTAAGGGTTGTCAGCCCAGCGCAGGTGGAGGTGGAGGTGACAGTCAGGCTAGAAGACGGGACAGAGAGAGTTTATGGAAAATTAAAGGATAGTATGTTTTGGAAACTGTAAGTCCTGTATGTCTGTTGGAGTTTGTTACTGTTTAGGTGGCCTTGTGTGTAACCCAGCCATATCATCCCAGATCTCTCCCTCTCTCTCGCTCTCCCTCTCTCGCGCTCCCTCCCATAATCACTTTGCTCAACACCGCAGCATATTCGGCTAATAGGCTAAAGAGTCGCAGCAGTTCCTGTAATGTTCCTGTAATGTTTGTTAAGCAAACCAAATCCCCCGGGGAGAGACAAAACCAAAGAGTTTCTGACGGGTGGAGTGACATTCTGTTGGGCTGGGTGAATTTGTATTGGGACATTTAGGGAGTAGGACCATTACAGTACATTAAGGGACTTTTTTGACATAGTCAAAAGTTTGGACACAACTTCTCATTGAAGGTGTTTTCTTTATTTTGACTAGTTTCTACATTGTAGAATAGTAGTGAAGACATCAAAACTATGAAATAAGACAGAAGTAACCAAAAAAGTGTCAAACAAATCAAAATATATTTGAGATTTGAGATTTTTCAAAGTAGCCACCACTTCCTTGATGACAGCTTTGCACACTCTTGGCATTCTCTCAACCAGCTTCACAGGGAATGCTTTTCCTTCAGTCTTGAGGAGTTCCTACATATAGTGAGCACTTGTTGGCTGATTTTACTTCACTCTGCGGTCCAACTCCTCCCAAACCATCTCGATTGGTTTGATGGCAGGTGATTGTGGAGGCCAGGTCATCTAATGCAGCACCATCACTCTCCTTGGTCAAATAGCCCTTACACAGTATGGAGGCGTGTTTTTTGGTCATTGTGCTATTGAAAAACAAATGATTGCCCCACTAAGCCCAAACCAGATGAGATGGCGTATCGCTGCAGAATGCTGTGGTAGCCATGCTGGTTAAGTATACCTTGTATTCTAAATAAACCCCAGACAGTGTCACTAGCAAAGCACCCCCAAACCATCCTCCTCCATGCTTCATGGTGGAAACCACATATGCGGAGATCATCCGTTCTCCTACTCTGCATCTCACAAAGACACGGCGGTTGGAACCAAAAATCTCAAATTTGAATTCATCAGACCAAAGGACATATTTCCACTGGTTGAATGGCCATTGCTCGTGTTTCTTGGCCCAAGCAAGTCTCTTCTTCTAATTGGTGTCCTTTAGTAGTGATTTCTTTGCAGCAATTCGACCACGAGGGCCTGATTCACGCAGTCTCCTTTGAACAGTTGATGTTGAGATGTGTCTGTTACTTGAACTCTGTGAAACATTTATTTGGGCTGCAATTTCTGAGGTGCAGTTAACTCTCATGAACTTATCCTCTGCAGCAGAGGTAACTCTGGGTCTTCCTTTCCTGTGGCGGTCCTCATGAGAGACAGTTTCATCATAGCACTTGCAAACTTTCAAACTTACTAACATTTACCAGATTGACTGACCTTCGTGTCTTAACGTAATGATGGACTGTTGTTTCTCTTTGCCTATTTGAGCTGTTCTTGCCATAATATGGACTTGGTCTTTTACCAAATATCTTCTGTATAGCACCTCCACCATGTCACAACACAACTGATTGGTTCAAATGCATTAAGGAGGAAAGAAATTCCACAAATTAAATTTTAACATGGCACACCTGTTAATTTAAGTGCATTCCAGGTGACAAGCGTGTGCAACGCTGTCATCAAGGCAAAGGGTGACTACTTTGAGGAATCTAATATCTAAAATATATTTTGGGGTTAGTACATGATTCCATGTGTGTTATTTCATAGTTCTGATGTCTTCACTATTATTCTACAATGTAGAAAATAGTCAAAATAAAGAAAAACCCTTGAATGAGAAGTTGTGTCCAAACTTTTGACTGGTACTGTATATTGGTCAAGGACTGTGTTACGTGGTGTGTGCGGGTGGGGGTGTACGTTAATTGTGTGTGTGTGTTTGTGACACGCGAGTGTGTGTGTTGACATCCATCTGAGTGGAGAGTGACTGATGGAAAAAGTGTTTAGTGTTTTTACTGAGTGACACACACCGCTCTTTGTGTGTCAATCTTAAGCCTTTCTCTCCACTTTCCCCTCTTCTTCCCGTCTTCCTCTCCTCTCAGTGTTGTTATTTATTCACGACTCTGCATTAGATGGCCCTGTATGTTAGCGTGATGCTGTCTCTCCTCGTTAACTCTGTTGCTATGACTCCGGCTGTACACACAGGGTTAAGTGCCTCCCTAAAGCACCGTGCAGGCCCGTCAACAAGAACCATCTTTCATGCCTCCGTCAAGGAACTTTAAAACTCTCATGGCAGTATAATGATGTTAGGGCAGTTTTTAAAGTTAAACTAACAAAGACGGCCCATTTTAAAGGTCTCTCTCTCTCTCTCCAGACGGCCCATTTTAAAGGTCTCTCTCTCTCTCTCTCTCTCTCTCTCTCTCTCTCTCTCTCTCTCTCTCTCTCTCTCTCTCTCTCTCTCTCTCTCTCTCTCTCTCTCTCTCTCTCTCTCTCTCTCTCTCTCTCTCTCTCTCTCTCTCTCTCTCTCTCTCTCTCTCTCTCTCTCTCTCTCTCTCTCTCTCTCTCTCTCTCTCTCTCTCTCTCTCTCTCTCTCTCTCTCTCTCTCTCTCTCTCTCTCTGTACAGATGGTATCACGTTGCACCTGCACTGAGTCAAATCGCTTGTATCTGGCCCTTGCAACGCTAAACAGTAAATCACTTATGGAAAAAAAAAGAAGCAATTTAAAAGGACTTTGCTGCGCTATTAGGCAGTAGATTAAACAAAGATTACCCACATTAATCTAAGGTACATGGATTCTTTTAATAGTCATTTACAAACCGCCATCCTTCTATTCAATGGCCATTACTCTTCTAGTGTGCTTTGAGACAGGTCATGAAGGTATAGTCGTAGCATTGTTCACGTTACACCACTTGTGGTTACACCACTTGTGGTTACACCACTTGACATCTTGGCGACACCGTGGGGTGACAAGTGTTGTTGTTAGGAGATATAAAGCTGTCTGTCGGACCTGTAACCTGGTTTCACCGCAACGGCCGGGGCGGGGCGTGGATAAACAAGGTCGGTGGTATGGGGGTCGTAGTCGCCCTGAGACATGGGTGTTCTAAAATGGCTGATTTGCGCTATAGGCGGTCGTTATGGTGAGATATGAGGAAACAGACATTTCTGTGTGTGTGTCAGTCTGTCAGTGTCTCATTCCCTGGCTTTGTGCCTGTCTTTATGACTCCCTGTACCCAACGCATGAAGATGATATCTCTGTCTATGTGGAACTCTGTCAGATTGAGTGATGGTTCAATTTGAAAAGTGGGCTCTCTCTCTGTCTGTGTTACATGGCTATAGGCGTACTTCGTTTGACTTCGTATGACTTCATATGAGCCCTGAAAAGACCATGGCCTGTTCCAATGCTTCAAAACTGCATCCTTCTATCCTTCCTTCCTAGAAGTAATCCCTTATATGTAGGCCTATGGACTGGATTGGTGAAGGTTGCTGTATGTGTGGATGGCAGGAAGTCTAGCAGTTAAGAGCGCTGGACGAGTAACCGAAAGGTCGCTGCTTTGAATCTCCGAGCCGACATGGTAAAAAATCTGCTGATTGGTACTGCTGATTGGTACTGCTGATTGGTACTGCTGATTGGCACTGCTGATTGGTACTGCTGATTGGTACTGCTGATTGGTACTGCTGATTGGTACTGCTGATTGGTACTGCTGATTGGTACTGCTGATTGGCACTTAATCCTAATTGCTCCTGTATATCACTCTGAATAAAATGTATGTAGGTAGTGCAGGTCTGGTATAATGTATGTAGGTAGTGCAGGTCTGGTATAATGTATGTAGGTAGTGCAGGTCTGGTATAATGTATGTAGGTAGTGCAGGTCTGGTATAATGTATGTAGGTAGTGCAGGTCTGGTATAATGTATGTAGGTAGTGCAGGTCTGGTATAATGTATGTAGGTAGTGCAGGTCTGGTATAATGTATAATGTATGTAGGTAGTGCAGGTCTGGTATAATGTATGTAGGTAGTGCAGGTCTGGTATAATGTATGTAGGTAGTGCAGGTCTGGTATAATGTATGTAGGTAGTGCAGGTCTGGTATAATGTATGTAGGTAGTGCAGGTCTGGTATAATGTATGTAGGTAGTGCAGGTCTGGTATAATGTATGTAGGTAGTGCAGGTCTGGTATAATGTATGTAGGTAGTGCAGGTCTGGTATAATGTATGTAGGTAGTGCAGGTCTGGTATAATGTATGTAGGTAGTGCAGGTCTGGTATAATGTATGTAGGTAGTGCAGGTCTGGTATAATGTATGTAGGTAGTGCAGGTCTGGTATAATGTATGTAGGTAGTGCAGGTCTGGTATAATGTATGTAGGTAGTGCAGGTCTGGTATAATGTATGTAGGTAGTGGTATAATGGTCTGGTATAATGTATGTAGGTAGTGCAGGTCTGGTATAATGTATGTAGGTAGTGCAGGTCTGCTATAATGTATGTAGGTAGTGCAGGTCTGGTATAATGTATGTAGATAGTGCAGGTCTGGTATAATGTATGTAGGTAGTGCAGGTCTGGTATAATGTATGTAGGTAGTGCAGGTCTGGTATAATGTATGTAGGTAGTGCATGGGTTCCTTACTGATTGGCAGGTGACTGGCTTGCCGTTCATGTCAGTGGTAGGCGGGGCAAGGGGTTCCCAGTCTCGGCCTTTGTTATAGGTGATGAGAGTCGTCACTTTGCCATCCACCTTCTGATTGGCCAAGAAGACGCCTTTGACCCCGCGGACCTGGAAACAAATGACAACAAACGTCTCAGTTATGATATTATGGGAAGGTTTAATACTGATGTGGGATCTGTTTGTATGGGTCCTAGCTATTTATTAAAAGCACAGGCTTGTTACAGAAGACTGCTCAGAGATCAGACTGTTGGAGACAGAACCATACAGAGACACTCCAAAAGAGCAGGTATCTCCAGACACACCTATCTATAATGTAACTGCTGCTGATTCTGGGTCAGTCGGCCGGCCTGTCAAGAGAGTCTAGGTAAGGGGAAGAGGGAATTAAACAACATGTCTCTTTTGAACTTTCTCTTGCTCTCTCTCTGCAATACTCTTATCTGTCTGGGTGTATCTCTCTGTCTCTGTCTGTCTGTCTGATTTGGGCCGGAAGTGGACTCTAATGCAGGAACGAGTGACCAAGGACAGGATATATTGGTCAGTGATTTTCTATTCCTGTTACAGTATGTCTCCCACTTGCTTTACAGTACTGTAACTCTGGCCTTTACATTGTCACACTCTCACTCACAAAATGTAGCTGTGATCAACTCATGGGTTAGAGAGTTTTTCAATTTGAGGTTTATCTCCTCACTCCTTCTGCATCTCTCTCTCTCTCTCTCTCTCTCTCTCATATAAATGAAGAGGGGTAGCTTATGCAGCTCTCTCTCCTATGTCCCTCGCTCTGTCTCTTTTAACTCTCTTTCTCCATCTCTCTCTCGCTGTGATGACAGTGTGGCCCGGGGCTAGAGGTGTGAGAGGAGAGGAAAGGAGGAGAAAGGAAATGAGTTCTGCAGTGCTGGCCCTCAACTCCACGGGCCACTGCCTCTCCTCCTCTAACACTTCCTCCTCTCTTCCTTTACTCTTCCCTCGCTCTGTTTGACTTCCCTCCGCCGGGAGACCTTGTCAAAACAAACCCAATGAATGATGGCTTAACCAAAAACAACTAATAAAATATGGAAAGTGAAAACGACATATCTCACCCATGTGGGATTTTTTTTTTTTACATCAAAAGGAGTGTGTATACTGCTTACAATCACACAACGGAAAACTGCTTCGAAACCCAATTGGGGGAGGCAGGAAAAATAGTGGAACCCTCCTTATTGAATGCATTGCATTCTAATACATTCATGTTGTGTGTTTCAACGCAAGCTGTCTGTCTAGAAGGCACGCATGATCCAGTGCCATTTTAAGACCCACTCAAGGACACCGCTCACCGCTCTCCGCTGACATGGAGGTGAGACCACCTACCCACTGTTACCTTGGCAATGACTAGCAACGATGGAAGTTGAGTGAGTGGGAACAATGCTACGGAAATGAGCCATACACATTTGTTTTGCAGAAAGATGAGTGAATAAAATTACAACGCCTTAAAGCAGGTGTGTGACGACTCACACCAAAGCACACAAGGTTAAGGTTTTTGAGGGAAACATACCACACATCTACCACGCTCATTGGTCAAGGTGTAATAACACTGTCCTATAGCTAGGGGGCAGGGTGCTCTGCTCTCAATACCATTTAGCAGACACTTCTTTCCAAAATGACTTGCAGTGGTACATCAATTTTAGTAGATCATGTGACCTTGTAGCGGGAATCGAACCCACGACCTTGGCATTGCTAATTTTTGGCATTACAATCACTCTTGTCAACAGAGCCACAGAGGAGCGCCGCATGACTCACCTCCAGTATGTCTATAAGGGCGCTCTCCTCCGGCTGCTTGGCGCTGCGGACGTTCTCCAGCACGACGGAGTAGTAGACGCCCTGCGGGTCTGACTGGTACAGGTTGTAGGTGTCTGTCTGGTACCACTCCTGCAGGGCCAGGAACACCTGGCTCTCGTCCGTACTCACTATGTGGACGTCCTGGGGGAAGGGGTTGATGAGGGGAGGGGAGAGGAGGTGGTATGACGAGGGTGTGAGAGGGAAGGAGAATAGGAGTTACGACAACAGCTTCGATATGGCGTCAGTCTTTTCATAAACTAAAGGGGAGGAGAGAGAGAGACAGACAGAGAGAGACAGAGCGAGAGAGAGAGAGAGGGAGAGAGAGAGAGAGAGAGGGACAGAGACAGACAGAGAGAGACAGAGATAGACAGAGAGAGACAGAGAGAGAGAGAGAGAGAGAGAGAGAGAGAGAGAGAGAGAGAGAGAGAGAGAGAGAGAGAGAGAGAAACAACAAGAAAGTTGTGATTCTTCTCATTCTCTGCAAATTGTATCAACGGTGGCAGGAGAACAAACAGGAGTAATAGAACACTTTCGGGCTGTTCACAAAAACCCAGGTTTTCCACTCATAACTTGCGAGGGGCTCCTACTCTTCTGCAGATGTTAAAAACAGAGTGGCTGAGGTACAGACTCCAGAGCCTGAGTCGGCGTTCCCTGTGAGACACTCTGATTACATTAACATGGCATTAGAGACAGAGAGGCGATGCAGACGTCAAACTTCAGGAGAAGTGAGCGGTGAAGAGTGCTCCAGAACCCTCGACACATTGACAGTCCAGACACATTTTTAGCCTAGCTGTGGACTAAAAAGCACTTTCAACTGGGAATCTCCATTCAGCATGCTTTAAAATTCTGGCCTAGGTCGGGAAACCGGCCCAATATGTCTTAAATGCTGATTTATGGGTCTGCACCACAATAGTCAAATGTACTCTGGTTCAATGAACCTGCAAGCTACAGCATAGAACTAGTGCACAACGTCCCTACAAAGTCCTTGACTGCGGACGTATTGCTTGGTTTTTGTCATCTAGCACTGTAAAGTGGAAGCACTGGTAACGATAGCTGGCATGTTTTTCTTTGCGGTAAAACATATCTGGGTCACGGTAAAATTAGGCGAACACTCAGCCACCACATAAGACGCCTAACCGGGCAGAATTTCATTCATCAATAGTAAAGTAGAGGAGGGAAAGAGAGACAGAGGGATGGAGGGATACAGACGGCGGGTCAGAGTGGGAGAGAGGGATGGAGGGATACAGACAGCGGGTCAGAGTGGGAGAGAGGGATGGAGGGATACAGACAGCAGGTCAGAGTGGGAGAGAGGGATGGAGGGATACAGACAGCGGGTCAGAGGGGATGGAGGGTGACAGCACTATGGGAGAGTGGGAGGGGGATGGTCAGACAGCGGGTGCAGACAGCGGGTCCAGACAGCGGGTCAGACAGACAGCGGGTCAGAGTGGGGTTTGATGACTGTGTGAAGGTGGCTCAACCTGTAGCTAGCTCAGAATAGACAGCGGGTTAGACAGTGGTAGTGGAGGGAAAGACCTGAACAATGGTCATGCTCCATGACGCTTTGTGCTGTGTGAAGGTGTCTCAACCTGTAGCTAGCTCAGAATAGTTAGTGTGGTAGTCAAACCTGAACAATGGTGTGTGTGTGCGTGCGTGTGTGTGCGTGCGTGCATGTGTGTTAGACTGCAGCAAAGGATTAACACTTAGATGAATGTATTATTTCAAAATGCTCTTACAGTGTTAGGCGGGAGAGAGAGACAGAGAGAAACAAAGAGAGATAACAAGAAAGAGACATAACGAGACACACAACAGCAAACCATTCCCCTAGCTGATTCTCTCTGTATACAGCATTGGGATGTCTGTCTCTCTCACACTCTGTGTGTGTGTGTGTGTGTGTGCGCGACTGTCCAACCATATGCCCTTCGTACCCTCCACATGGATCTCGATGAAGTACTCAAATGTGTGTTTGTTGCTGTGACTCCCTGTGAGTAGGTGTGTGTGCGTATGTGTGTGTGTGCTCCGTGTTGACAGATCTCTCCTGCATCGGTGAAGTCTACGCAAACCCACCGCTCTGTGTTGACAGATCTCTCCTGCAGAGTATTTAGCCTGAGGAGTTGGCACTGAGGAGTCTGTAAACTTCAAGTCCCGAAGACTTCTACATTCACAGCAGCTATCCACCCACTTGTTTAACACCACTCCGAGGCCGGTGAATAATCCCCTATGGAGCGATGTGGATTTGCTGTGGATGAGCAGCTCGAGTCAGACAGCTGAAAGTAGCACGGATATGTGCTCAGGTGTGCAATCCCACGCCAAAAGCACAGGATTACTTTGCAGAAACCTACCATGCTATATTCCCTGTGTAATGCCACTTGCTGGAAGAGCTAGCATCATCCGCACAAAGGGGAGCGGACGACACCGTTTTGCCTACGTACAGTGGGAAGAGGGAGACGGATGTCATCTTCACTTATTTGTGGACTGGCGACAGGCCATAACTGAGCGGAGAAACGCTCGCAAACGATTAGCATGTGGGCTGATGTCTCTGTGGGAGAATAAGACTCTGCTGCACCTGTCAGGCTTGGTGCCGCACCCGACGGCACAGCATAGCAGACTTTCTAAAGAGAGAGAGACAACAGACAGTATTCTCCCATTCACTCCCATAGAGACGAGCTTCAAGGCACATCCACAGAGGCTTCCTGGGGGGGTCGCCCCCAAAAGCGCGTCGGGGTGGAGACGGGTGGAAAGACGACACGACAACAAACAAAAAAAAGGAGGAGGAGTGCGAGGAGAGAGAAAGACAACGCGAGAGAGGAAGTGAGGGAAAGAGAGGAAACAGAGACTTGGAAGAGAAACGGCTCCCCACAAAGCCTGTCACCATAGAGACATAAAAAGAGAGAAGAAAGGAGGGGAATATATTGAGAGAGTAAGAAGTTGAGCGAGATACAGGGCTGGAGATGGTGTTGATAGAGAAGGAGAAAAGAGAGGGAGAGGGAGAAGAGGTAAAGTGTGCAAGAGAGAGACGGAGGAAGTGAGAGAGAAGGAAAGAGAAACAGAGGCTGGAAGAGAAAGAGATGACGATCCGCTTATGATTTCACAGTCGAAAGAGATGACGATCCGCTTATGATTTCACAGTCGAGCAGCGCTTCAGACTAACAAACAAACAGGGTCGGCAGAGGCTGTTAACAACTCCATAAATCCAGGAGGCCCAACTTCACTTCACTCCCAACTTCACTCTTTGCATCTTTCAAAAGCTTCTCAATAATTCACAGTGGAAAACAAGAAGCTCAGCAACCACAGCTAGTTACCTCTCTCTCTCTCTCTCTCTCTCTCTCTCTCTCTCTCTCTCTCTCTCTCTCTCTCTCTCTCTCTCTCTCTCTCTCTCTCTCTCTCTCTCTCTCTCTCTCTCTCTCTCTCTCTCTCTCTCTCTCTCTCTCTCTCTCTCTCTCTCTCATCACACATGTATTACAAGCCCACACACACACACTTACTTCATCTCTTTCACCTCCCCATCTCTCTATCCTCTTCATCCTGCCCTCTCTTACCTAAAAGCTCCATACTTGAACGAGTGGCCTATCTACTCAATCAGCTGCTAAAAGGAAATATGTAGCGAGAAAAGGAAGACTGGGGCGGTAGAAAATCATGACTTGACTCAGCAGACCTCTCCATGGCCTCCCCGACACCTAATCAGAGGGGTCCGCTTCCCGTGCTCTCTCTGATCCCCTTAAGGATGATACAGTACTTATTAAGACAAGCCCTGCTTCAGCGATCGGTCAAACTGCTGTGGTAAGCAGGAAGGAGTGGTGTGTGTGTGTGTGTAACTCAATCACTTTCCCCTTCCTTAAAGAGCGCAAAAGGGCCTGAGTAAATCAAACACAAGACCCTCAAAGTGGTATGGAGGTAGAATCTAAGTAATTCCAGACACACTCCGTCCCTAGTGTGTGTGTCTGCGTGTTGTGTTGTGGGTATGCGCGCATGCGCGTGTGTGTAGTTTGTGCTATTTTCCATACACTGTCCCTAGAGTGTGTGTGGTATCTTGTATGCGTGTGTGTGGGCGTAAATGACGTTGACTGTTGCTTTTTCTCTCTGGTGAGGTAGAAAGCAGAAGAGTCCGCTCTCCAATCAATGCTATTCAATAACACTCAGCCAGTGCCACGCTAACACCGTCTACTGAGCCACAGTCACCGTCAGCAAAGATTCCTGTCTGCAATACGGTGAATTGCACCATATTGGGAGTATTTCACTTGTATTGTGCAAGGTTGGGGTCAATTCCATTTCAAGTTACTGTACCTTGACATGAAGGGAACAGTATGTCATTTCTATTGTGTACGGTTGGGGTCAGGTCCATTTCATGTACTGTACCTTTGGTAGGGCGTATTTAGGGAACCTCATCTGGACAAACTCATTCCGTCGGTATGAAACGTAGTGCTTGGTGCGGTTTCCTGTGGTCACCTAGGTAACAGACATAGAGGGAGAGAGAAACACACACACCATGTCAATGACTAACTCAATGTCTCTCACACCACGATCCTTATGACCGATCCACTTATGACCGAAACAGAGAGCGACAGATGGAGAGAAAGAAATAGAAACAAGGTGAGAGAAAAGGTGCACACCAGTAACCTAACCACCACAGGTGAACGGGAGGTGCACCATCTGTTATTCCCTGAAGAGAGAGATGAGCTCAGCAGAAATACAGTTCCTCAGCAGAGAGAGAGAGAGAGAGTAAGAGAGAGAGAGAGAGAGACAGACAGAGAGAGAGGGAGGGAGAGAGAGAGAGAGAGGGAGAGAGAGAGAGAGAGAGAGAGAGAGAGAGGGAGAGAGAGAGAGACAGAGAGGAAGGGAGAGAGAGAGAGACAAAGAGAGAGCGAGAGCGAGACAGAGAGAGAGAGAGAGAGAGAGAGGGAGGGAGAGAGAGAGAGAGAGAAGGAGCGAGCGAGAACGAGAGATAGAGAGTATGCAAATCCCAGCAGGAGGCTTCTGGGTAATGATGAAGTTGTGCTGTCTCATGCTGAGGTGGAATCATCCAATCAGAGAAGATGAGTGCTGACCCGGTTAAAAAAGCCCATCGACATCATATTTGACAGTATGGGGGAAGTGTGAACGTTTGTTAGCACTGTGAGAGACCAGTGGTGTCAGCTCAATACCGTCTGCTTGGCTGTTTGTGGTAAGTGGGAAGTAGTGATTTAGGATCAGTTTTTCCTTTCAGATAATAATGAACCAGACAGGGGTGACCAGATCCTAGAACAGCACTCTTACTTTGAGGCGTTTTGTGAATACGAGGCCCTGATCTCACTGGTGGGAAGTAGATGCAAGATGACCAAACTTTGAACAATATCTGCCGAGCTAAGCTGAAGACCAGTTTATTCAGGCCAGCGACGTGGAAGTTAAGCTGGAATGTTTTTCTGTGGATGTTAAGCAAGTAGGTGTATGTGCCAATGCCAACACTGGCGCTCTCTCTCACCGTTTGTCTGAGTCTGCATTTCCATACAGCTCAGTATCTGATACCCACCCACCCCACGGACACAAGCATACCGTTGGCATGAGCATCTGTCATTTCACTCGTGTATGTGTGGGCGCTTCTGACCTGGTTACTACACGTGTGTGTCTCAGTGTGTGTGTGCTTCTGGGCATTCGAACAGTATCTGCGTGTGATTATTTGCATGTGTACAGTATATAGTCAGGTCCAAAAGTATTGGTACCCTTGAGCAAGTCACTTAAACCAAAATTGCTCCTGTAAGTCGCTCTGGATAAGAGCGTCTGCTAAATGACTCAAATGTAATGAAGATGAACATTTAACAGACTGTATAAAATAAACAAGACAAATACTGGGCTCTGTGGTATTCTCAAAACATGTTGAAAATTATATTATTTTAAATGAATACAATTGCTCAGAGAAAGAGATTTTGTTTAATTAACAGGTAAGCTTGTTTTTTTCTCTCAAAAAGACAAGGCTCAAAATGATTGGCCCCCTATTTCAATACATTTCAATACCTCAACATGCAAGGATAACAGCACTGAGCCTTTAAAAGAAAACGTTTTATGAGATTGGAGACCACATTGGGAGGGATCCTCGACCATTCTTTCCAGATCCTTGATTATCCTTCATCTGTGCCGGACTGCCCTTTTCTATTCAAACCACATATCCACATAACGGGGGATTCAAGTCCAGAGACTGAGATGGCCATTGCGAAACTTTGATTTTGTGCTTAATGAACCATTTCCTTTGTGGATTTTGTGCTTATAGGTTAATTATCTTGCTGGAAGATCCACTTTGTGGCCGAGTTTCAGCTTCCTAGCAGAGGTTTTTGGCTAAAATGTCCTGGTACTGGGTAAAGTTCCTGATGCCGTTGACCTTAACAAGGGCCCCGGCAGGTATAGGGTTATTCTTTGCTGATGCATCCTTATTTCGACGGCAAAGCCAACACTGGTGTGCGTGGCCAAAGAGCTGTATTTTCATGTTATCTGACCATAGCTGTAAAGGTTTTCGTCGTCTGAAGATGAGGAATCGGACCCGAAGCGCAGCGTGGTTAAGTGTTCATGCTTTTTATTGGAACTGAACACTATAACAAAAATAACAAAGGGAATAACCGAAAGTCCTGTAAGGTGCAAAACACTAAACAGAAAATAACTACCCACAAAAACCATGTGGGAAAAAGCTACCTAAGTATGGTTCCCAATCAGAGACAACGATAGACAGCTGTCCCTGATTGAGAACCACACCTGGCCAAAACAAAGAAATACAAAAACAGAGAAAAAAAGAACATATAGAGACATAAAAACCTCTAAGGTCAGGGCGTGACAATAGCACAGGTTCCAATCCAAGAGCAAATGGCATTTAGCAAACTGCAGGCTTTTACATTTGTTGGATGACAGGAAAATAGAGCTCTTTGGGCACACATACTAGTGTGTGTCTCTCTGTGTGTTTCTGTGTGTTTCAGTGTGTCTCTTTAATTAAGTATGTGTCTCAGTGTGTGTGTGTGTGTATCTGTCTGTCTGTTTGAGTGTGTGTGTTTGTGTACATTTGCAAGTGTGTGCATATCTGTGTGTGTGTGTGTGTGCGTGCTTTGAGGAATGACTGTCCCCCTAACCCACATCCCTCCCAGCAGCCTAGTACTAGTAGTTAGTAATGCTCCAGGGATAATCCCTGGGGATAATAGTCCAATCTTTTGTTGCTACTGACCCTGCACAGGCCTCCACACGTAATGAGATTTTTAAATGCTCCTTCCCTCCCTTGATCTCTCCCTCTCCCTCTGTCTCTCTCTCTCTCTCTCTCTCTTCCTCTGTCTGTCTCTCTCACTCTCTTCTTCTCTCCATTTCTCTCACACACAATACTCAGATTGAGTAACATTTCTTTAAACCTTATTTGTAAACTCTCTCTCTCTCTCTCTCTCTCTCTCATCACAGAATAAGCTGGTGGCTGTAGCTACCGTACTCTGGGATCTCCATCATATGATGTACAATGTCCTAACAAGCAACTGTGCCTTCCTACCTGAATGCCAAAGCGAGTATATTAAGAAAGGGATACCATTGTGGCACATTAATAACCAAACAATTATGAAGACATATCACAACAACAAAGGGGTTGTGTAATTGTCTCTTTACCTTGACAAAGATGTAGTCGTCTTGGACTGAGAGAGAGTTGTGGTCGATCTTCCCCAGGAACTGAGCCGTCACCATCTTGTCTGAGCAGTTCTGGATCAGACAGGTCACGTACAGGTACCCTGGGGAGAGAAAAATAAGACGAAAGTGAAACTTTCCGAGGTGATAAACAGTGTGGATACAGTTGTAGTGTGGTCAGGTTTAGTGTGCATGCATGTGAGGGACAGTGAGAGAGACCAGACAGACTGTAAGAAAAGGAGAGGCGGATATATTGAAAGTCAGCAGGTAGACAGGGAGTGCTTTGAGTGCTGAGCTGTATTAGATACGGCACATCTTCACGAGGCGCCTTACTTCTCTTCCAGTCAAAATGTCAGGGGGATCAGGCGTAGCCTCCGACAGAAAGGCAGAGCGGGTTGGGTTAGCTTCTGTCGCAACGCTAAACCGTATTGAATTTCACACAGCAGCAGCTGCATCAGCAACAACAGTCAGTAGCGGCAAGCCCGCTGAAAACACATTAGCTTTCCGCCTCACAAGCCAGATAGAAGTGACAAGCTAGCGTTGGAAGAAAATGCAAACAGTCCAAAACACCACAAAATCAAACTTTATCTTGGGGGAGGGGGGTCTTATGTTCTACTTTTGACTTTTTTCAAGTTGTCTGTCTCTCTTTCGTTCTTCTGTTGCTTATTATTGCTTAACTTTTGTTCCAGTCTGGCTGGCCGAAAATGTACTGCAATGCTCAGACGTTTAATCAAAACAGCATACGGGGAGAACTCATTAAAAGGCAATTAGATTGGTTAAGCATTCACTTCCAGCTTGTGACACGAACACTTATTCATATGGCGCACGGACCTGCTACACTCTCGCTGCCTGACCTGGCTGAGGGGGAAATAACGAGGAAATAACGCAAAACAACTGAAAACCACGTAGCAGCTGGAAAGAGAAACTTCCGGGAAAGAACAGAGTAAAAGGGAAGAACGCAGGAAAAGAACAGACGTTATTTTGGGGCCTTTACCGTCATCTCTTCAAAACATCCAAGACCACCACGGTTTCCGACATGAATTGTGCGTATAGTTTCAAAGACGGCGTAAAAGATTACGTGATAGTGAGAGAACAGGAGGTTAACTTTGAGTTTTTCAAACCCAACATGATTATGTGAGTCTATGTGCACTCGCTCAGTGTGCTGCTGTATGCATCTGGGTGTGTGACGAGACAAAAGGATGTCCGTGTGTTTGCATTAGCACCCGTAACGCTCCCCAAATCAATCTCCCCAATGACACACACACAGACCCTGCCAGTCTCCCAGCGAGCCTGCTTCCTCCATCAACCCATCACCTGTACCTCCTCCCCCCATCTACCCCCCTCATCACCCACCATCCCTGGGCACAGACCCTAAGCAAATCCCAGGATTTGTGTTAGAACTAGGCCTCTCCCTGGGGTTCAGCTCCACTATTTGACCAGGCCACCCACCATCCCCCCTGCTACCTGCCATCGTTTAACCTTGACAGGACCCAGGGTGACAGGGTGGCGCAGGGGGAACAGCTTGCCCTGGCATGCCTGGTCGCATGGGCCCCTCTAACCCATCCGTCTGGATGTATGAGCTGCCATACGATAGAGAGGCGGGGGAGGGTGGGGGAGATGGGAACCATGTGGCCCTGCCTAGCCCAGGAAAGAGCTCTCCTGCCTGGGCAGCTGGCCCAGACAGACAGACTCTCTGGTTATCTGAAAAAACACGGCCGGGCTTGTTCAGGATGACAGGTTTCACACTCTGTCCGGTACACAATCAGAAAGTATAGACACATATATGGGATTTGGGAGTTGTTTCTCACTTTCTGGGGGAGGATGATGACACATTTTAAGTATGACACTTTGGTGACTTAATTTTATCAGGAAAACTGTGTTTAAGTAAACAAGGTATTATTAACATGTCCTCTCCTTCCTTTGTCCTTCATTTGTACTTCCTCTCCTTCTTTTTGTGCCTTCGAGTCTCAGATTCTATACTTCTCCTTGTCTACACTGTGGGATTGCGGGTTGTGAAAGTGTCCCGAACACATTCTAACGCATACACACATACAGTACCAATCAAAAGTGTGTTTTTCTTTCTTTTTTAAAAAACATTTTCTACATTGTTGAAGTAGTGAAGACATCAAAACTATGAAATAACACATAATGGAATCATGTAGTAACCAAAGAAAAGTGTTAAACAAATCAAAATATATTTCATATATTACATTCTTAGTTGCCACCCTTTGCATTGATGACAGCTTTGCACTCTCTTGGCATTCTCACAACCAGCTTCATGAGGTAGTCACCTGGAATGCATTTCAAATAACAAGTGTGCCTTGTTAAAAGTTAATTTGTGGAATATCTTTCCTTCTTAATGCGTTTGAGCCAATCAGTTGTGTTGTGACAAGGTTTTATTTATTTTTATTTTACCTTTATTTAACCAGGTAGGCAAGTTGAGAACAAGTTCTCATTTACAATTGCGACCTGGCGGGTAGTGGTGGTATACAGAAGATAGCCCTATTTGGTAAAATACCAAGTCTTTATTATGGCAAGAACAGCTCAGATAAGCAAAGAGAAATGACAGTCCATCATTACTTTAAGACATGAAGGTGAGTCAATCCGGAAATCTCAAAAACGTTGAAAGTTTCTTCAAGTGCAGTCGCAAAAACCATCAAGCGCTATGATGAAACTGTCTCTCATGAGGAACCGCCACAGGAAAGGAAGACCCAGAGTTACCTCTGCTGCAGAGGATCAATTCATTGGAGTTAACTGCACCACAGATTGCAGCCCAAATAAATGTTTCACAGAGTTCAACAGACACATCTCAACATCAACTGTTCAGAGGAGACTACGTAAATCAGGCCTTCATGGTCAAATTGCTGCAAAGAAACCACTACTAAAGGACACCAATAAGAAGAGACTTTACATTTTCAAAAATTAAAAAAGAATAAGAGACTTGCTTGGGCCAAGAAACTCGAGGAATGGACATTAGACTGGTGGAAATCTGTCCTTTGGTCTGATGAATCCAAATGTGAAATGTTTCGTTCCAACCGCCATGTCTTTGTGAGACGCAGAGTAGGTGAACAGATGATCTCCGCATGTGTGGTTCCCACCGTGAAGCATGGAGGAGGAGGTGTGATGGTGTGGGGGTGCTTTGCTGGTGACAATGTCTGTGATTTATTTAGAATTCAAGGCACACTTAACCAGCATGGCTAGCACAGCAATCTGCAGCGATACACCATCCCATCTGGTTTGTGCTTAGTGGGACTATCATTTGTTTTCAACAGGACAATGACCCAACACACCTCCAAGCTTTGTAAGGGCTATTTGACCAAGAAGGAGAGTGATGCATCAGATAACCTGGCCTCCACAATCATGGGATGAGTTTATTTGTATTTTTTAACTTTTTTTTCTTCACCTTATTTCACCCATTTAACCTGGTAGGCTAGTTGAGAACAAGTTCTCATTTGCAACTGCAACCTGGCCAAGATAAAGCATAGCAATTGGACACATACAACAACACAGAGTTACACATGGAGTAAAACAAACATAGAATCAATAATACAGTACAAAAAAGAAAACAAAAAGTCTATATACAGTGAGTGCAAATGAGGTAAGATAATGGAGTTAAGGCAATAAATAGGCCATGGTGGCAAAGTAATTACAATATAGCAATTAAACACTGGAATGGAAGATGTGCAGAAGATGAATGTGCAAGTAGAGATACGGGGGTGCAAAGGAGCAAGATACATAAATACAGTATGGGGATGAGGTAGCTAGATGGGCTGTTTACAGATGGGCTATGTACAGGTGCAGTGATCTGTGAGCTGCTCTGACAGCTGGTGCTTAAAGCTAGTGAGGGAGATATGAGTCTCCAGCTTAAGGAATTTTTGTAGTTCGTTACAGTAATTGGCAGCAGAGAACTGGAAGGAAAGGCGGCCAAAGGAGGAATTGGCTTTGGGGGTGACCAGTGAGATATACCTGCTGGAGCACGTGCTACGAGTGGGTGCTGCTATGGTGACCAGTGAGCTGAGATAAGGCGGGGCTTTACCTAGCAGAGACTTGTAGATAACCTGTAACCAGTGGGTTTGGCGACGAGTATTAAGCGAGGGCCAACCAACGAGAGCATACAAGGTGGGTAGTGTATGGGGCTTTGGTGACAAAACTGATGGCACTGTGATAGGCTGCATCCAATTTGTTGAGTAGAGTGTTGGAGGCTATATTATAGATGACATCGCCTAAGTCGAGGATCGGTTGGTAGTTGTCATGAGTTGGACCCAGAGTGAAGGAAAAGCAGCCAACAAGTGCTCAGCTTACGTGGGAACTCCATCAAGACTGTTGGAAAAGCATTCCAGGTGAAGCTGGTTGAGAGAATGCCATGAGTGTGCAAAGCTGTCATCAAGCCAAAGGTTGGCTACTTTGAAGAATCTCAAATATAAAACATTTTAATTCACTTGACACTTTTTTGGTTACTACATGATTCCATATGTGTTATTTCATAGTTTTCATGTCTTCACTATTATTATACAATGTAGAAAATAGTGTACCTATGTCCCAAATTTTGACTGGTACTGTACATTCTAACATAGGCATGCAGACACACACAAATGTTTACATCTGGGCACAAACGCACGCACGCCCCCCTCCCCCACACACACACAACCATCCCCACCCCCCACACTACACACACCTATTCCCCTTGGTGGGTCGTGCAGAGCTAACCTGGCTGGCTGATGATATGATAATCCATGGTAATATAATATAATGTTAATATCCTATAATGATATGATAATCCTGGTGCCTGTGGGAGTTGAGTGAGGAGTTGAGAGCATTGCACAGGCAGACTTGTCTTCAAGGGAGAGGAATGGCATGAGAGAAGGGTAGTTGAGGGTAGCAACGTGTGTTTAGGGGATTTGAGAAGAATCGCAGTTGGTCGGTGAGAAAGAGGTCAAAGATGTAGCTCACAGAATCCATCCAGACATGCGTGCACACTGAAAGAAGTGCATCGTACCTCCACTTGTGTCCTGCATCTCCATATGCACCAAGTCAGGGTCCACATCTACACCAGCCACAGACCTGAGACAGAGGAGGTTAGTATTAAAGTGGGCAGCTGGGGAAAACATAACCAAACTTGTCGTGCACTTAACCTCCTTTGCTTCCCCTCTCTCTCTCTCTCTCTCTCCTCCCCCCCTCCCTCTTCCTATCGTCACTTTCTCTCTGTCCTCCTAGTAAAGTGAATCTGATTAGATGTCGGCAGGGAAGTGTGTGAAATCTCCCCAGCTCTATAAAGATATAGGTGAGATATAAAAACCTCCATTGCGCTCCCTATAAAGAGGCTTTATGAGCAATTAGCAAGCTGGGGAAGAGAGGGAGAGAATGAAGGGGGTAGGGAAGAGGAAAGGAGGGAGGGAGAAATATAGTGAACAAAACTCCTTCTGGAAAAAAGTTGCATTCTATTTCACATGTTTCCTTACGTCCTATTCTCCTCACATACTGTGTCATTCTCTGAGTTGTGTTTCCTGTCTGCTCTTGGCCTCAAGCAGCATACGAGCCACCATTTCACCACCCATAACCAATTCACATCTGTTCTATTTCATGGGATAGGCACTAGCCAGCAATGCTTTACACAAGATAAATAGTTGAAATACCTCTCAACCCAACTCTGAACGTGTCGAGAAAGTGGTACAAAGCACTAGTGTCTGGCGTCCATCTTGTCGGACGGACCACCCTGCCAGATAGAAGCTGACTAGCTCTTTAAAGTGTTCCTGATTTATAAGGACCCCAGACCACTCTTCTCTTCCGCTCTTTTAGGAGCAGTAGGTCACGCAGTGAGGATAAAGCTATTCCAGACCCAACTATTAGCTAATTCTGGCAATTCGGAAAGCACGGATGCTTTTAGAGGATTTTTCAGGGCCAAGAGTTTTTCTTGGTCAGGTCATGTGGTCAGAAAAAAAAACTCTGGGTCCTAATGTTTTCTAGCGAGAGAGAAATGTTTTGCTTGTCCATATGACTTGACTAGGAACAACTCCCTAGGCATATCACTTCTGTGTCTCTGTTAGTATTTTACATCTCATTACATACTCGCTATCAGACTGTTTGGGGAGTCACTGGCCAAAGCAAAGTATATGTGGTGATATTTTATTGCTAGTCAGTGGTTAGGGATACAAATGCGGTGCTTGGATTACGTATATGGTACGTCATCTTTTGATCTCTCATTTCCTACAGCTAGTGCCAATACATACATCATAAAAAAAGGCTTTTTCTAATGCCTTCGTAATGGTATCCATATGTGAAATGCAATGCATTGTAAAGTGTAAGGGAATTGCCTCTATACCCAGATCTGGGATCAGTTTTACATCTCAACTGATAGTGGGGGCGAAGGTCCGATTTCTGTGATCCTAGATCAGATATTAGCCACAACATCTGCTTGACTCAAAACAGACTTTGGAACTAACCTATCTATCCTCATACAGTAAGATGTGCTGGGGATGATTTGGTGTTAGGGACGGACAAATGTCCAGGTCTCAACACTAATGGCTTTACAACCACTGATCTGGATCCAAGGGGAACAGAGATCATTTCTGAGAGGCGAGAGCAGCAATACACTCAGAACAGGAGGGAGGGAGGGGTAGGGAGGATAGAGGGAGAGAGGGGTAGAGAGAGAGAGAGAGAGAGATAGAGAGTGAGAGAGAGGGTAGAGAGAGAGAGAGAGATAGAGAGAGAGAGAGAGAGAGAGAGAGAGAGAGAGAGAGAGAGAGAGAGAGAGAGAGAGAGAGAGAGAGAGAGAGAGAGAGAGAGAGAGAGAAAGCGCACGCGAGAGAGAGAGGGGGGGGGATGCAGAAGGAGTGAGGAGATAAACCTGAAATTGAAAAACCCGTGAGTTGATCACAGCTACATTTTGTGAGTGAGGGTGTGACAATGTAAAGGCCAGAGTTACAGTACTGTAAAGCACGTGGGAGACATACTGTAACAGGAATAGAAAATCACTGACCAATATATCCTGTCCTTGGTCACTCGTTCCTGCATTAGAGTCCACTTCCGGCCCAAATCCGTGGACACATACAGCTTTGAATAGAAAACAATCAAACTATCAAACAATGAATTTACACCAAGGTTCTTTACAACAAAGTTATAGCTAATGTCAAAAATTGATATGACAAAAAATAGTAAATGCCCGACAAAACAGGAGTTGTATGGATAAAGAGGTGAAATGGATGATTGTCATGGCTTTTCATCTCAGTATTGGTGATTTTATGGTGTCAGAACATCCCTCAGTGTGTAGTAAATTGTGTTGAAGAACATCCCTCAGTGTGTAGTAAATTGTGCTGAGGAACATCCCTCAGTGTGTAGTAAATTGTGCTGAAGAACATCCCTCAGTGTGTAGTCAATTGTGTTGAAGAACATCCCTCAGTGTGTAGTAAATTGTGCTGAAGAACATGCCTCAGTGTGTAGTAAATTGTGCTGAAGAACATCCCTCAGTGTGTAGTAAATTGTGCTGAAGAACATCCCTCAGTGTGTAGTAAATTGTGTTGAAGAACATCCCTTAGTGTGTAGTAAATTGTGCTGAAGAACATCCCTCGGTGTGTAGTAAATTGTGCTGAAGAACATCCCTCAGTGTGTAGTAAATTGTGTTGAAGAACATCCCTCAGTGTGTAGTAAATTGTGCTGAAGAACATCCCTCAGTGTGTAGTAAATTGTGCTGAAGAACATCCCTCAGTGTGTAGTAAATTGTGCTGAAGAACATCCCTCAGTGTGTAGTAAATTATGTTGAAGAACATCCGGTCCAGTAAGTCAAGCAAGAGAATTCCACGGTTCATCTACCTCAGGCTAACCTCTATTAATCTTAGTTGGTTATTCCGTGTGTGTGTGTGTGTGTGTCAGTATGTGAGTTTGGTTGTGTGTGCATGTGTACCATTGATCGGCTTAATAATGAATATGTATTGATTTTCTCACCAGGTATCCCAGCAGACATAAACAGCACAAAAAAGGTTTCACCAGCAAGCCTGCACACATTCCCTTACTGCCACACACACACACACACACACACACACACACACACACACACACACACACACACACACACACACACACACACACACACACACACACACACACACACACACACACACACACACACACACACACACACGGCTGGAGTGGAAAGATGTAATGGCATGAAATACATCAGACACATGGTTTGATACCATTCCATTGCCTCCGTTCCAGCCAATATTATGAGCCGTTCTCTCCTCAGCAGCCTCCGCTGACACACACATATGGGTATTGCAAGTGCATACACACTTTAGCAGAAGACAACAAACCTTTGCAAACACCGAATCTCTCACTGAAATCCAGAAAGCCCAATTTAATCGATAGGATCAAACGTAATAAAACCGGATTGGCTGAACCAAGATAAATCAAACCTGACCACAGCAACATCTCCAAAGGATAACCAATCGCAAGGGGCATTATCTTACCAATCATCTCTCCCATACAAATATATGAATTCTAACAGGCGTTTGAAGGAGAGGGGGGCCACCGTAGGCCTCCCATCTCTTTCTTCCGCTAAATGATTTTTCTGTACTGTTAAATTACTTTTTTTACTCTCCATCTGTAGCCTGGCCATATGGAACAGATTAAAACCTCATTTAATTTCTTGTTTAATTAACTCTAAATGATTCAAGTGGAGGTCCCTCCATTTTCTGTTGCTACTGTGACTGTGAGTTATCTGAGGAGAGATCGGAGACGATGCCAAATGTGACGCAGAACTGTCCCTCGACACTGACCTAGGGTCAGTTTTGTGTTTTACTACCCCAATGGTTATGGATTTCAAAACGGTTGGGATCTGGGGCAGGTAAGCTGATCCTACAGAGATCTGTGACTAAGGGCATTTTCAATGTACGTATAGTTGGTCAAGTCAACACACTCCGTATTCCCCACACTGTAGTCTATATCATTACAACCACGCTGAATAAAACAGCACAAAGTCAATTTTTTTTCCATATTTCACACATATATATACAGCATGGGTGAACTTTTTTTTCCCGCATATCCCAACTCCCCCTGAGACACCTTTGGAGACTAAGGTCACGGCAAGCCATTAACAATGTCCCCTGTTCAAGGGGACATTGGCAGATTTTTCTACTTTGTCGGCTCGGGGATTCGAACGAGCATCCTTTCAGTTACTGGCCCAATGCTCTTTCCGCTAGGCTACCCACGCCACACAACACGACACACTACGTTTGCTAGGGCACGGCTATCCAAGCTGTGCATTAAGTAGCACTGTAAAGGGAAAGTATATCTGTCCAAAACAAGTTTGCTGCTCAAAGTATTTTAGCATATTTACAACATATATTTCTGTTAATTGTGATCTGATAGAAATGCTATGAACATGAAATAGATATCCCCACAAAAGCACAATTATCTCTAATTATGACATTGACCCACCTTTCCCTCCTTGCAGTAAGCCAGCACCTTGTCCTCCTCCTTGGGGTGGAAGAGGAGGGTCTCCGCGGTGAAGGAGAGGGGCTGTCGCTGGAACGAGGAGCCTTCGTCTGTACTAATGAACAGCATCTGGTCACGCTCGTTAATGGACGAGCTCACTAGGATCACCTGACAGAGAGAGGTCAGAGGTTAGAAGGGAGATAAGGATAAGGTCCGTACTGTATAGGGTAATGTTAATGTGGTAATGTTTGATTTGGGTTTCTGGGGTTGAAATGTGGTACGTGTGGTAGGGGTGGAGAGAAGCACGCCATATTTCCAACCAGGGCCACTCTCAAGGCTTTACTCCGTGGTGACACCATATTGATGATCTAATATCCCCTTTCATAGCTCATAACAGGGACACGTTAAACGGGGGAACTCCGAGCTTACCATCTCACCAATCATCATTAAGTGTTGGACACACAGAGGTAAACCACCTCAAGGGCTGAGCAACACAAAACGTATTATCCAATCAGATCGCTCAATATTCTGTCATCTGCAATAATCAGACATAAGGGAACAGTCGGAGCAAGATGGGAAAAATGTTCATCTACTTTTTGCATACACACTGAATTTGGGCCAATTAATTGCACAAGCTAGCCTACTTCCTCTCTCTTCCTCTCACTATTGCTAGCCCCCCCCCCCATGCCTGCAATTAAGCATTACTTAGTGCCTCCCAAGTGGTGCAGCAGTCTAAGGCTTGAGGCATCACTACAGACCCGGGTTAGGGGAAGGTTTGGCCGGGTGGGCTTTACTTTGCTCATCGCACTCCTGTGGTGGGCCGGGCGCCTGCAGGCTGACTTCGGGCGTCGGTTGGACGGTGTTTCCTCCAACACATTGGTGCAGCTGGCTTCTGGGTTAAGCGGGCGGGTGTTAAGAAGCACGGTTTTGGCGGGTCATGTTTCGGATGACGCACGACTCAACTTTCGCCTTTCCCGAGCCCGTTGGGGAGTTGCAGCGATGAGACAAGATTGCTATTGGATACCATCAAATTTCGTGAGAAAAAGGGGGTAAAATAACCCCCCAAAATGATGACGACATTCCTTAGGGCGCTCCGCTCTGCATCGCACTGGCTCCCCAATCCGGGCTGTGTGTTTGTGTGCTGTGTGGGGGTGCGCATGCACGCGTGTAAGGGTTGATCGAGCCGGGTCTAAGCAGCCTTCTATGGATCGCCACGGTCAATTAACAACTCCTAGCCTGGTTGTTTGTTCTGCCTGCAGACAGCTGCCACACTGCCCCCAGGAGAGAAGGGACACTTCTCTTTCGTTCACAGAGATGGAAGGAACTGAGGAAGGACGGAGAGATGGAGGGATAGACAGCAGAAAAAAATGGAGTGGAGGAGAAGTATCTAGGAATCTCAAAGGCCAAGAGACATACTTTGTTGTGTGTGTGTGTGTGTGTGTGTGTGTTCCCAAATTGCCCTGCTTTCCCTGGGGGACGCGTCCATCAAAATGTCTGCCTATTCCAATACCTCTTGTTTAAACAGAACTCACCCAGCTTGACCTGATGACCACTATGAGAGGTCCGTTCTGACGTCACACACCTTAACCAAAGCCGGGTTCTGACCCTCTCTGACCTCCCCTTTATAACAACAGCTTACGGATTTGACTTTTTAAAATTTTTAATTTTACATTTGAGATAAGCAAACAAAGCGTCATAAAAGTAGCAAAAAGTAGAAACTGAACAACAACAACATCCACAGTTTGGATAAGATAAACAACCTTGTGACCGAATAACCTTACAGACTGCCTGAAATAGTTTCGACCCAAGCTACTATTATTGAATTAGGAAGCGGCATCAAGGAACAGTATAGGCTACCCCTGGCTGCCTTCTATCCCATCCGTAACCTTCTGGTGTTGCAGTAACACTGACACACTATGAATGGTGCTGTTGTCAAGCCGACAGGACACCCCGACCTCTTGAAAAGCAACCAAACAAGGCAAAGCAAAGTCAAACCTCAAACTTGGTCCTTCTCCCTGACTTCCCTCACGACGGCGACAACGACGAAGCCGCACTAGGACAGAGAAACTACAATAGCGCTCCTGTGCGGAGAGTCCAGACTCTCAGAATCAGAAGCTTTTCACCACAGCCGTTGCTCAAAGCGGTTTTTTCCAATTCATAACTCAACGCTCACTCAGTACAGTGCTCCCATTGTGTGCCACAGATAAAAGCGCTCCCAAAAATTCCTGTGTCTACACTTGAGACGGCATAGTGGGTGTATGACACATTGGCAGAGTTATGATAATAGGAATATCATAGAAATGCCAGTACTGTTGGTAAACAATAACATTGAAAGTCACTTCCTCCTGGATCAATGTGTATTAGGTCATATAATCACTTATAAAAACGCATCTGCTCAGGTATATACGAGTACGGCACGTGTTATCTATCTATAAAGATTCATGTTGTGTGTAAGGGGATGGGAAATGGTTATGGTTTGATAGACGGTTGTGGGACAGATCTCAGTGGCTTGAGGACATACCACTGCCATTTGGAGGGACTAAGATATGCTAATGCCTTGGGTATACTTTACTGGGTAAACAAAAGTCCCCCACACAGTGGCACCATGGTAAGGCACCATGGCGCTCACACACACACACACCTGTATCACAGATGTAATTCATCACACAAGAACAGTCTGACTCTTTGTCTGTCTCCTAGAACCCAGTAACGAAATGAAGACTCGTCAAAGGAACCTTACACTTACTGTCCCTGCTCGACCAACTGCACAGTAACGCACGCACGCACGCACACACACACACACACACACACACACACACACACACACACACACACACACACACACACACACACACACACACACACACACACACACACACACACACACACACACACACACACACACCTCCTCCTCCTCCTCCTCCTCCGCCTGAGCAGAGGAAAAACACAGAATCCTTCAGTTAGTGATTCTCTGTTGCCATTCTATAAACGTAGCTCCAGCCCAATTGCTTTCCACCCAATTACATATGCAAATTGTCAGTGTTGATTTTCAGTGAGAGCGCGGCCTGTGCAATAGGTGAGTGGTGAGATGTGTTATGCTGTGAATAAACTAGAGAATAGTTGCTGTTGTAAGGATCGCCTGGGCGAACAGGAGTATATTGACATGACATTATTAATATCTCCCCAGGACTAACTATGAGAAAGTACACAGCGCTATGAGAAAGTACATGACACCACGAGAAAGTACACGATGCTATGAGAAAGTACACCACACTATGAGAAAGAACTCGGCACCATGAGAAAGCACACGGCACCATGAGAAAGCACATGACACCACGAGAAAGTACACCACACTATGAGAAAGTGCACGGCACTACGAGAAAGTACACAGCACTATGAGAAAGTACACGACACTATACAAAAGTACACGGCACTATGCGAAAGTACACGGCACTATGCGAAAGTACACGGCACTATGCGAAAGTACACGGCACTATGCGAAAGTACACGGCACTATGCGAAAGTACACGGCACTATGCGATGCACTATGAAAGTACACGGCACTATGAGAAAGTACACGGCACTATGAGAAAGTACACGGCACCATGAGAAAGTACACGGCACTATGCGAAAGTACACGGCACTATGCGAAAGTACACGGCACTATGAGAAAGTGGCACCATGAGAAAGTACACGGCACTATGCGAAAGTACACGGCACTATGCGAAAGTACACGGCACTATGCGAAAGTACACGGCACTATGCGAAAGTACACGGCACTATGAGAAAGTACACGGCACTATGAGAAAGTACACGGCAAAGTACACGGCACTGTGAGAAAGTACACGGCACCGTGAGAAAGTACACGACGCCATGAGTAAGTACACACAACGCCATGAGAAAGTACACAACGCCATGAGAAAGTACACGGCGCCATGAGAAAGTACACGGCACTATGCGAAAGGCACTACACGGCACTATGCGAAAAGTACACGGCACTATGCATGAGAAAGTACACGGCACTATGCGAAAGTACACGGCACTATGCGAAAGTACACGGCACTATGCGAAAGTACACGTACACGCATGAGAAAGTACACGGCACTATGCGAAAAAGTACACGGCACTATGCACAACGCCATGAAAGTACACGGCACCATGAGAAAGTACACGGCACTATGAGAAAGTACACGGCACTATGCGAAAGTACACGGCACTATGAGAAAGAAAACGGTATTAAAGAAAACGAGAGTACGCAACCTTATTCCCCCCCACACACACACACACACACACAGAAAAAGGAAAGTCTCCAGGAGACACTCTGTATATCCAGACCCATAAACAACTCATGTCGTGCACACACACGTCAGACCCCGCCCAAGCGCACACACCGCACACCACTCAAAAGTGTGTTAGCTGTCCAGGGAGCAGGCTAGGTGATAAACGATACACGTTACACCAGGTAAAGGTGTGAGAGCCCCAATACAGAGTAGTACTAGAGGTGTTAGAGGTGTCAGGAAGCGAGAGAGAAAAGGGTCCTGAGAGCATCTACTACCCACAGCTACATTCCTAATGCATTAACCATGGCTCCGTACATTATGGATATTAGTTTCCAAAGAGGCAGGTGCATTTGTACTACACCGGTGGCGACTGGCAGGACACGGCTCGGGCGGCTCTGGGGCTCCATCTTGGCTCTGCTCCATCGCTACTGAAGAACTAATCTTTACCATTGTCATTACAAGAAAGAGAGAGAGAGAGTGTTTCCGGATGGGACTCTGTCTTGCCAAGTAGAGGGAGGAGGAGGAGTGGTGAGTGGGGCCCACTCTATGCTAACGGCTTGTGCCCTAGATTCCGCCTCAATGCCTGCTGGTGCCAAGAACAGTGCTTATCGTGCCCAACATCAGATTGACAACGATGTGCACTTTAACTCCCACTCTCTCATATGTCTCCTCAAATTCCCTACCATTCTGTCTGTTACTGTGTCTCCTCCTCCAACTCCATCTTTCCATTTCTGTCTGACTTCCTCTCTCACTCTCCTCTAATTCTCTCTCTCTCTTATGCTCAGCCTCTCCCTCTCTCTTTGAGATATCTCTCTAACTATCCTGTGGCTATTTGAGGTTCTGTCAGTCTCAGATTTTCTCTCTGTCCTTCTGATCCTATCTCCATACCCAGCGCTATCTGTCTCTGAGATTCCTCGCTCTGCCTCTCTCTCATTCCACAACCCATCCCCCCTTTCTCTCTCTCTTCCCCCTCTCCCATTAGTAGATGAAGGAGTTGTTCAAACATGCTCTGGCACGTCCCTCTCCTTTTTCTGTTGCCTTCACGTGGTGCATGATGCAGAGAGAGAGAGAGACAGACAGAGAGAGAGAAAGGGAGAGGTGGATAGATAGAGAGAAAGAGAGCGAGAGAGAGAGAGAGAGAGAGAGAGGGAGGGAGAGAGAGAGACATGGAGCGAGGGAGAGAAAAGAGAAAGAGAGAGGAGAGAGAGAGCGCGAGAGGGGGAGCAGGAGAGAGAGCAGGACCACTGAGGAATTATTTCAGATGTAATCGCAGTGAGTTAAGAGTGTGTTCATCTGTGCGGATCCCTCGCTGTTTGCGTGTGCATGTGTCTCTGTGTGTTTACATGTGTGTGTGTCCATACTGTATGCATAGATCCACCTGACTAATGTCCTCATAAACCCCTAAATGATGGCTCTTTAGCAGGTTCTCAACCATTACACACTTAAAACACAGACAGAGAGGATAAACTGACTTAGAATAGGCATTGCTGCAATAAGAATGCCAAATGGATTTAAGATATCGATGACTGCCGAATGGCGATTAGTTACCATCTCTACGACAGAGAACAAGAGTGCACTGGATCACCCACACAGTGTGAAGGAGAGGACAGAAACAGGAGAAGCAAGTGAGGAGGGTGGGGTTGAGAGAGCAGAGCACGACTTGGTCCGCTCTCCTGCCCTCCAGCCACAGAACCTGACACTCACACAGGCAATTTGTCCGGGTCAAGCCAAAGAGCGCAATCAGCGCCATCATAACCTACCCCTGTCACAAACACTTACACTGAAGTCAGCTAGCAGGACAGGGGTGGAGGAACTACTGAGAGAGAAAGAGAGAGAAGGAGGGAGGGAGGGATAGAGAGAACGAGAGTGAAAGAGAGCGAGAGAAAGAGAGAGAGAGAGAACCCACATTCTGACCTTGCAGGAGGATAAATCAAATGCCTTCCTGGCCCAAAAAGAGAGAGGGAGAGAGATGAGAAGGAGTGGGGAGATGAACAGGAACAGAGGTAAGCCCAGCCGGTGACCTTGCAAAAAGGGAAACAGAATACCTGCATAGCTAAACAGGGAAGGAGAGATATAGATGAGAGAGAGGGAGGGAGAACAAGACATATTTTACACCGCCTATAGAAGGTCTACACTTCCCTTGGATTTCTTCACATTTTATAGTGTTACAAAGTGGGATTGATCTACACAAAATACTGCTATAATGTCAAAGTGGAAGATCATTTTGGGGGGGATTAATGAAAAATAAAACACTAATATAGCTTGATTGTATAAGTATTCACCCTCCCTCAATACATGTTATAAACACCTGAGCAGCGACTACAGATATGAGTCTTCTTGGGTCTGAAATGAGCTTTGCACACCTGTATTGTCCAATATTTGCCCATTATTCCTTTCAAAGAAATTCTTCAAGCTCTGTCAAATTGTTGGGGATCATGGCTAGACAGCCATGTTTAAAGCAGATTTTAAGTCGAAACGTTAACTTTGCCACTCAGGAACATTCACTGTCTTCTTGGTAAAGCAGCTCTCCAGTGTAGATTTGTCTTTGCGCTCTAGGTCATTGTCCTGCTGAAAGGTGAACTCCTCTCCCAGTGTCTGGTGTAAAGCAGAATGAAGCAGGTTTTCCTCTAGGGTTTTGCCTGTGCTTAGCGCCATCTCAAACAGAGTCTTTTGGTCGATGTCACGGTGGTGGATGCACACCGTGATGCAGACACCACCATGCTTGTAAACAAGGAGGCAGTTACTCAGGGATGTGTTGGATTTGCCCCCAAAACATAAGGCTTTTCATTTCGAGCCAAAAAGTCTAATCCTTTCCTGTGTGTTTTTTTTAATGCCGTTTTATTTGAATATTTTGTATTCTGCATTTGTGTATTCTTCTTTCCACTCGGTCATTTAGGTCATTATTGTGGAGTCACTACAATGTCGTTGATCCCATCCTCAGTTTTCTCCCATCACAGCCATTGAACTCCGTAGCTGTTCTAAAATCACCAATGGCCTCATGGTGACATCTCTGAGCAGTTTCCTTCCTGTCCTGCAGCTCAGTTCAGATGGACGACTGTATCTCTGATGTGTCTGGGTGATTGAATACATCATCCACAGCATCATTATTCACTTGATCATGCTCAAAGATGTATTCAATGTCTGATGTGTTATTGTTACCCATCTACCAATCACTGCTTTTCTTTATGAGGCTCCCTGGTCTTTGTAGTTGAATTTGAATTTGAAATTCAGTATTGACTGAGTGACCTGAGTGGCCTAAACAAAGTTGGTGAACACTTACGCAATGACTTTATTTGAGTTTTTTTTTAAATACATTTTTATTAATAATAATAAATAAATAAAACTTCAATTGACTTTGACATTATGGATTATTTTGTGTAGACCAATGAAGAAGAAAAAAACGATTAAATCTATTTCAATCCCACTTTGTAACGCTACGAAATGTGAAAAAAAGTTCAATGGGTGTAAACTTTCTATAGAGAGAAATAGCAGCATGAGGGAGACAGATATAGATAGTTAGAGAGAGAGAGAGAGAGAGAGAGAGTGGGGGAGATACAGAGAGAGAGTTGCTTTAGTGTGTGTGCCTCTGTACGTGTGTCCATATTTTAGTGTGTGTGTGTGTGTGTGTGTGTGTGGCTAAAGTTCCAGACGGCTCCATGAACACAGGGGTCAGTCAGTAAGTGCCAGGTGGGTCGCTGGCAGCATTTATGACATGGGTCACCCTGTGTGCCTTCCCCCAGACTCAATAAAACCAGACTTTTTCCAGGCAATTTGTATCCGGGTTGCCAATGAACCCTTAGACAAAGCGGGAGGTCTGGTAAACTTAAACCATCTATTTTACTGCCTGCCTTTACAAAATACGTATTTATTTGCAGGAAGGGCATTCAATACTAAGGCGCACACACAAAAGCAAATATTCCTCGCTGAGACCAAATTAGTGTGTGTGAGAACGCAGCAGAGAGGCAGCAAAATGATTTATCCATATTTACATTGTATTTTCATTCTCCTTAATCCTAAATAGGCTAAATCAAGGAGGGAGATGGTGAATTCCTCACACACACACACACACACACACACTCACACTCACACTCACACTCACACACACACACACACACACACACACACACACACACACACACACACACACACACACACACACACACACACACACACACACACACGGGCTTTGTAAACCCCGATTGATGTCGCAGGGGCCACGTTTTATGGGTCAACAATCGTTCCCTCAGAGAGCGCAGTAAAACAAGCCAGAAACAGGTGTATAAGTGTTTTTATCGGCATATAATATTACCTTGAACAGTCTTGATCGTTTATATACACATTCCTGTGTGTTTTTGGGGCATTTTCACACTTGGGTCTAATTTTATTATGATGAATGACTACAAGACTACAAGTTGTTCAGAACAACCATTTCTAAACCGTCATAGCCATCCATGAACAAATATACGGTAAGTGTCACTAAACAGCATTCAATCAAAGCGCGTTGCAAAAACGAAACGTTTGTTTCCTATTTCCTGTATTGTATGTCTATTCATGATTGTGAAATCATATTTTTTGGGGGGGGGGTCAAACGTATTTCAATTGCATTGCTGTATCGCGAAAGTAAACGATAAAAACTACGATTGCAAAACAACAACCTAAGCATGTTGTCTGTCCCAATTCTCTATTGTCGTGAGCCTGTGGAATAGCTGGTACAAAATGAAGGGCTAATTGTTCTCAACTATCCCAGTTAGAAAAGTTGAAAGTACACATTGCATTTGCCAGCCGTAACATGTACAAAAAGGTTCAAATGGCCTAAATCACCTGAAGGTTTAGCGAACGGACCTGAAATGTGGCTTTACGAATGAGCAGATATCTCATACGAGTACTTGGGAGTATGGCTAGACGGTCCACTGTGCTTCTCTCAGCACATGTCAAAGCTGCAGGCTAAGGTTAAATCTAGACTTGGTCTCCTCTATCGTAATCACTCCTCTTTCAGCTCAGCTGCCAAACTGACCATCCTATCCATGCTAGATTAAGGAGCCATAATTTATAGATCGGCAGGTACGGGTGCTCTCGAGCGGCTAGATGTTTTTAGCTATTCGGCCATCAGATTTCCCACTAGTGCTCCTTATAGGACACATCACTGCACTCTATACTCTTCTGTAAACTGGTCATCTCTGTATACCTGTCACAAGACCCACTGGTTGATGCTTATTTATAAAACCCTCTTAGGACTCACTTCCCCTATGAGATACCTACTGCAGCCGTCATCCTCCACATACAACACCTGTTCTGTCAGTCACATGCTGTTGTCATGTGGTGTTGCTACCATGCTGTGTTGTCATGTGTTGCTGCCATGCTATTGTGTTGGCTTCATGTAGTGTTGTGCTGTCTCTCTTGTCGTGATGTAAGTTTTGTCCTATATATATATATATATTTTTTTTAAAATCCCAGGCCCGTCCCCGCAGGAGGCCTTTTGCCTTTTGGTAGGCGGTCATTGAAAATAAGAATTTGTTCTTAACTGACCTGCCTAGTTTAAATAAAGGCTAAATAACAATGAAAAAACAATCAGTAATTGCAGATAAGAGATGTAACACTCTGTCAGGCTGGGAACAAAACACATTAGCTCAATCATTTCACAGCCGTGTTTTTAGGCGTTCAGTTCAAGATAATTGCTATTAAGCGGAAAAAGTGCCAGATACAAATATTAAGTTGACGCCAAGCTAATTCTCAGAATACAGAGGAAAATACTGTCCTAAAACCCCCAGATAAAATCAACTGTTTCTCTGCCTCTGAACATACCGAGCTGTTAGTCACTTAAGCAGTGTTTTGATTTGCCTCTCTGCTTCTGGGCGGTAGCCTAGCTAGCCCATGTGACGTGTGTCTCCTTCCTAGTGCCCAAGGGTACAGGAGACAGTGGAGAAAGTGGAGCAAACACACTCTGGTGCTTTGATTGATCTAGTTGAGGGCGAAATGATTATATGATTGACATCTCTTCTCTGATCTTCACATCAAATCAAAGTTTATCTTGTCACGTGCACCGAATACCACAGGTGTAGATCTTACAGTGAAATGCTTACTTACAAGTCCGAACCAACAGTGCAATGTTTAGTAAAAAAAATAGGTATTAGATATGTAAAAGAAATAGATAAGATAAGTTTTTTTTTTTAAGAAAAAGAAGCTAAATAAATAAAACAGTAAAATGACAGTGAAAATAACAGTAGTGAGGCTTTATACAGGTGATGCCGGTACAGAGTCAATGCGCGGGGGGCACCGGTTAGTCGGGCTAGTTGAGGTAATATGTACGTGAACGTGTAGTTAAAGTGACTATGCATAGATGATAAACAGAGAGGAGCAGCAGCAGCGTAAAAGAGGGGTTGGCGGTGGCGGGGTGGCGGGACACAACGCAAATAGTCCGGGCAGCCATCTTGCTAACTCTAAAACTCATGATGACTCATCTCTCCTTCAGATAATGAGTGAAAGTGAAAAATAAAAATAAAAAGATAGACAGAGAGAGGAGAAAAAGGGAGAAAAAGTGAAACAGAGAAAGAGAGCAAGGGAAGAAAGAAAAAAACATAGAAATAAAGAAAGAGAGAGAGAGTGAAATAAAGAAAAAAACGTAGAAATAGAGAAAGCGGGTGGATGAAATAGCGATAAGTGTGAGAAACAGACAGAAAGAATGAGTGAAATAGATAAAGGGGAGATCAAATGTATGACAGAATGGGAGAAAGAGTGAGAGTAATTAAGAGATAGTCAAATTGAGAGAAAGTGATTGTCATGCATGACAGGGGGAGTTAATCGATGGTGGGGGCAGACGGAGAGGAAATTAGAGTGTTTGGTGGGAGGAGATGCCGCTGAGGAGACAGTGATTGTTTCTAGCCCAGGCTCAAGGCCTAATAAATGAGAGATGAAAACTGTTGCTGGATCAATGAACCAGTGGCACACTGAGTTGCATAGTCAGACTGACAATTTACTGTGCTTTTCAACTTTAATGGAAAAAAATTAAATTAAGGAGACTTTCTTATTTTGTCTTCCACTAAGAGCATAGTGAAAGAGAGAGACGGAGTGTAACATTTTAAATGGCCTCAGTGGTTTGGTTTTCTGACTAGTATAAAGCTCTGATGTATTTAAGAAAAAAAATCTCCCATTCATTCCTCTCAAATATTCCACAGTGAGTTTAATCATTCCAATTCACCTCATACTCTGTGCCCTCTTAAAAGTCGGACTGTGAAAGTTTGGGATGGAATTTGAATGAGAGTGATTGAACGGCAAAAGTGAATATAACTGAAAATAGGACTGAAAAAGTGGAATAAAATATCATTTATTGGGCGTGGACAAAAAAAAAAAAACAAGGATGAATGGTGTGCAGATTCTTGAGGAAGAAACTCTACCAAGGACCCAACATGAAATCCAACTTATTTCCTTCAGTGCAAGAGTCCACAGAGGGTGGAGTCCAGGGAGCACTGCAAGCCAATGCATCTGAGCTCTACACGATAACCATCTGAAATGGTCAAATGAGATGCTTTAATTGTGTTAATTCATCTGTATTAAACAATTAGTTAACTTTTGAATTACTGTTACTGTTTGTTTTAAAGGACTATTGGAATACTGACATTTAGCGGGCTACAATAGATCCTAATAAACAGTAAACTGGTTTGGTTAGCTGTGCATGCCCTAAAGTACACCAAATCAACCTAGCGTGTCACCAAATCAAAGTAATCAATTACATCCCACATTCACTATCTAGTCACTATCTAGTCTGTAATGAACATTTTCTAGTCACTCTGATACCTCTAGTCTACATTAGCGCGAATTAAAGTCACGCTGCTCCTCTTTGCTCTCTCCTTGCCTGCCAATCAAACTGATAACTCAGGGACCCCCGGTGTAGATAATTACGGGGGAACAGGAAGGATCTTAAAACCGAGAGATTATTTCCAGCCATATGGAGAGTTGCGACTTTATCTGCACCGGTGGAAAAATTAGTGGCACTTTAAAAACCACTGAATTATACAACTGGAATAATTAGGGGGATATCCGGGCGTTGGTGGAGAGAGAGGATATTTAATTTCCGCTGTGAGCAGTTAATTAACGGGGTAGGTCTTTTGTGTCGTGTGTGTGTTTGTGTGTGTGAGTGTGTGAGTGTGTGTGTGCGTGACGAGGGTTAGTGGAGGGGATAGAGAGAGGAGGTCCCCACGAATTGGACCATTGTGAGGAGAAGGGCGGAAAGTCCCTAGGGAAATGAGCTAAAACTGGCCAAGCATTTCTACCTGTGACTTTAATAATAGCATATTTTCACAGTACTGTACAACGTGAAAGTCTCTGACTGGTGAGAATGTTCACGAGCTATAGAGAGCATGGCCTCCATGAGTTAAGCACCATAGTCAAACACATCATAGTCATCATAGTATTTTACGAAATCTCAACGTCTTAAATGATCAGAGATACAGTGGTCCGCATGGTCCTCTGCAGCTCAGTTGGTCAAAAATATATGTTTTTTTAACCAGTTAATTAAGAACAAATTCTTATTTACAATGACGGCCTATCCCCGGCCAGAACCCGGAAGACGCTGGGCCAATTGTGCGCCGCCCTGTGGGACTCGCAATCATGTGATTCGGTCTGGATTCAAACCAGGGACTGTAGTGTCACCTCCTGCACTTGGATGCAGTGCCTTTGGCCATTTTGAACCTAACTGTATATATTACCATAATAATCTCTGATGCCCAAGCATATAGGGCCCTGCTTTCACATGCTTAATGGACATGCAATCAATTATAGTAAAACTAAAAGACCTGGGTACATGCCAAGATAAAATAGTAGTGGATAACGGTCGGAATTCTATAATTTAGCGTGTGATGTAGCCGTGTGTGTGTACTGTGTGTGCTTGTTTGTTTGTGTACAGTATGGGTCTGATGAGAAAGTCAGTCTGAGAGCCTAATATGACTCCTCGTGTTCTCCCAGAAGGAGACTTAGCCCATCAGTGCAATGGGATCGGTGGAGGACACACAAACACACACACACACAATAATAAGCATCTCCATTCTACAGCCGTAGTGTTCGACTTGGCCATTCTCTTACCCAACATGGGGTTTTCTAGTCTGTGGAATCAGACTGCAGACAAAAGATCTCCAACCAGCTAGTACACAGCTGCTGCTCCAACATGAGGACATGCACACAAAGAGAAGAAAGGGAATCAATGAAGTGGCATTGAGTGGTGAGTGTGTTTGCCTGTTTGCCTTGGATAGGCTTTGGCCAGACTGGGACATCCAGCAAGGAGAGGATATTAAAAAACAGAGAGAGAGAGAGAGGTATTGAACTGTCCACGGTGCCTCCTTGACGACAACATTCTCGGACAGAGGTTCCACATTAAAAGAGGCCTTGTCCAATTTCGTCACTTCATCATGGTTGCAACTTGTATTTTCTCTCTTTTATTTTATGCCTTGGCACTTTGCCTCGTCACTTTATCCCTGCTTCACTTTGAAATGGAATCTCATCAAAGAAAATATAAACTTTTTAAAAAGCTCTGATGAAGGCCAAAAGGCCCGACACGTAGGCTTTAAAGAGCGACTAGGCTTTAAAGAGTGACTGCCCATAAAAAAAAAAACTAATCCCATTGAAAACAGCCTATGTGGCTGTTTAAATAGGACCATTTTGGTCATAAAGTTTGGAACCTCAGTGTGTCACAACAAGTAAATGAAGGTTGGGTTTGGATTACAATTATGTCAACAAGTCATACCCCCTTTTGCCAAGCTCCATGTGCAAATCGCCACTCCGCCCACTTTGTTTCCCTCCATTGAGGGAGTTCTATTACACTGGCCCGGGTTGAACCAGGCAATGGCCCATCATGTCATCGAGGGGAAGCGGGGAAGGAGGAGCGCCCTTCTCAAATCTAACAGTAATCTGTGCCGCTCGGTTATGTTGTCAACAAGGAAGCTAGGTGCATCGTCCATAAAATACATATTTTAATTATCAAACTAGTTTTCATTGGGAAGGTATATAACATGTTTCTATCAAAAGCAATCCCTTTTGCATGTGAAAACACAGAGTCCTTCTCATTACTCCACGGGCTTGAATACGTCCCTTTTGTTTGAGCCGACTTCGCCATCATCCAGAGCGTGGCACCTGGCTCACGCCCGGGAGGCAGCCTGGTTCCAAAACGAATGCAATCACTTTTACCCGGTCCAAAGTCCTCCCACCGGGGTAACCTGGGCCAGATAAACGAATCCCCTCAGGGACTCCATTGTTTCATCGCCCCCAACATGTTCAAAGGATCACAGCCGTTTGAGACTGAAAAGCCCTATATGGATCGACCAATTATGGTTTGCATGCCCTGATGAAGGACCCTGTCATGCGGAAATAGGTGGTCGGAGTTTGTTGGTCCCCAGTGGTGGTGGGGACCAATGTACTGAATAAACAGGAAGCTAGACCATAGACTGCTGGTTATGTATCTGGTTATGTATATTTTGATTATCATTATCATTGCTAGCTACCTCACTAGCTGCCTACCTTAGTAGCTGGCTAACATTTGCCTACCTCAATACAACTGTGATTTGGCTTGGAAGCATGATAACATTTCAAAATGTCATGATTGTGATGTCGCCAGATTGACTTTGGATGCAACTCTGCTTATTTCTACAGATGGACTGTGACTGAGTGTGGGGAAAGAGCTGTTGGCAAGGTTCTGACAGATGGGTGTGTCTTGGTGGTGGCAAGGACACACCCACTCAAACCACACCCCCAATAAAAAATTAGCAAGAGCAGTGGGCGGGTTTGTCTTCTCTTTGAAGTTAAAGCATTTTTCCAATGCCTTTGCAACGAGATAGATTTGCGGGTGATTTCTTTTGTATTTGAAATGAAATCTCACTACAAAGCTGTTTCACTCAGTAGTCAGACTACCGTCACTTATAATGATAATTAACAGAAGGGTAATGGGACAGACAGGCCACCGGGGGAGCTGTAAAGGCAGGGTCAGAAAAGGAAAGCACTAATATCAATGGTAATGAAGGAGAGGACCCCCCCCCCCCAAAAAAGATGCTAATTAAACTTGGCTAAATGAATACAAATCTCCAGCCCCATATCAAGCAATCATTCATCTCCAGTATGGTACTAGCCAATCCCTGGCCGACGACAGTAGCCAGTCGATGCTAACCAAATTGGTAATACCCACCCACTTGTCTAAGAAGCTATCCATCCATTACAGTTAAGTACCATTCAGTTCAAATGATAACAACCACCCACTATAACAGTGGAATCTGATCTACCATAAACTGATTTGATGAATTCAGTAGAGGGCTTATTGGCACTCTGTTGTAACTGGCGACAAAGTGTGTTTGTTGGCAAGAAATCCAAGTTAATATTCATCCTTTGGAACACTTTGCAAGTTGTCTGACATTTTAGTATGCTGAATTGATTAACTTTGAAGTGTAGGCGAGGAGTAGACTTTGGGGATTTAGCTCCACTAAAAAACGAAATAGTACCCTAATCCTAATACATAGTCTCTGATGTTCCACCGACTCATTTGAAATGGACACGCACGCACAAGCAAACACAAAGAGAGATGTCATGTGATGCGCACAAATGCATATGCACACACACGATGCATACGCACACACACGCACTCACACACACACACACACACACAAACTTGCGGCCAGTGTGGTGTCAGGAAAATAACCTCTCGCTCAACGTCAACAAAACAAAGGAGATGATCGTGGACTCCAGGAAACAGCCCCCCATCTACATTGACGGGACAGTAGTGTAGAGGGTGGAAAGTTAAGTTCCTCGGCGTCCACATCAACGACAAACTGAATTGGTCCACCCACACAGGCAGCGTGGTGAAGAAGGTGCAAAAGTGCCTCATCAACCTCAGGAGGTTGAAGAAATGTGGCTTGTCACCAAAAACACTCACAAACTTTTACAGATACACAATCGAGAGCATCCTGTCGGGTTGTATCACCGCCTGGTACAGCGAGGTCAGTACAGGTGCATCAATGCGGGGACCGAGAGACTGAATAACAGCTTCTATCTCAAGGCCATCAGACTGTTAAACAGCCATCATTAACATTGAGTGGCTGCTGTCAACATACAGACTCAAATCTCTGGTCACTTTAATAAATTGATTTAATAAAGGTATCACTAGTCACTTTAAATAATGCCACTTTAATAATGTCTACATTTCCTACATTACTCATCTCATATGTATATACTGTATTCAATACCATCTACTGCATCTTGCCTATGCCGCACGGCCATCACTCATCCATACATTTATATGTACATATTCTTATTCATCCCTTTAAATTTGTGTGTATAAGGTAGTTGTGAATTTGTTAGATTACTTGTCAGATATTACTGCACTGTTGGAACTAGAAGCACAAGCATTTTGCTTGACTCGCATTAACATCTGCTAACCATGTGTATGTGTCCAATAAAATGTGATTTGATTTGTTCCAATTCATCCCAAAGGAGTTCGGGGTTGAGTTAAGGGCTCTTCCACACTGATCTCGACAAACCATTTCTGTATGGACCTCGCTTCGTGCACGGGGGCATTGTCATGCTGAACAGCAAAGGGCCTTCCTCAAACTGTTACCACAAAGTTGGAAGCACAGAATCATATACAGTGCCTTGCGAAAGTATTCGGCCCCCTTGAACTTTGCGACCTTTTGCCACATTTCAGGCTTCAAACATAAAGATATAAAACTGTATTTTTTTGTGAAGAATCAACAACAAGTGGGACACAATCATGAAGTGGAACAACATTTATTGGATATTTCAAACTTTTTTAACAAATCAAAAACTGAAAAATTGGGCGTGCAAAATTATTCAGCCCCTTTACTTTCAGTGCAGCAAACTCTCTCCAGAAGTTCAGTGAGGATCTCTGAATGATCCAATGTTGACCTAAATGACTAATGATGATAAATACAATCCACCTGTGTGTAATCAAGTCTCCGTATAAATGCACCTGCACTGTGATAGTCTCAGAGGTCCGTTAAAAGTGCAGAGAGCATCGTGAAGAACAAGGAACACACCAGGCAGGTCCGAGATACTGTTGTGAAGAAGTTTAATAAGCCAGATTTGGATACAAAAAGATTTCCCAAGCTTTAAACATCCCAAGGAGCACTGTGCAAGCGATAATATTGAAATGGAAGGAGTAACAGACCACTGCAAATCTACCAAGACCTGGCCGTCCCTCTAAACTTTCAGCTCATACAAGGAGAAGACTGATCAGAGATGCAGCCAAGAGGCCCATGATCACTCTGGATGAACTGCAGAGATCTACAGCTGAGGTGGGAGACTCTGTCCATAGGACAACAATCAGTCATATATTGCACAAATCTGGCCTTTATGGAAGAGTGGCAAGAAGAAAGCCATTTCTTAAAGATATCCATAAAAAGTGTCGTTTAAAGTTTGCCACAAGCCACCTGGGAGACACACCAAACATGTGGAATAAGGTGCTCTGGTCAGACGAAACCAAAATTGAACTTTTTGGCAACAATGCAAAACGTTATGTTTGGCGTAAAAGCAACACAGCTCATCACCCTGAACACACCATCCCCACTGTCAAACATGGTGGTGGCAGCATCATGGTTTGGGCCTGCTTTTCTTCAGCAGGGACAGGGAAGATGGTTAAAATTGATGGGAAGATGGATGGAGCCAAATACAGGACCATTCTGGAAGAAAACCTGATGGAGTCTGCAAAAGACCTGAGACTGGGATGGAGATTTGTCTTCCAACAAGACAATGATCCAAAACATAAAGCAAAATCTACAATGGAATGGTTCAAAAATAAACATATCCAGGTGTTAGAATGGCCAAGTCAAAGTCCAGACCTGAATCCAATCAAGAATCTGTGGAAAGAACTGAAAATGCTGTTCACAAATGCTCTCCATCCAAACCTCACTGAGCTCGAGCTGTTTTGTAAGGAGGAATGGGAAAAAATTCAGTCTCTCGATGTGCAAAACTGATAGAGACATACCCCAAGCGACTTACAGCTGTAATCGCAGCAAAAGGTGGCGCTACAAAGTATTAACTTAAGGGGGCTGAATAATTTTGCACGCCCAATTTTTCAGTTTTTGATTTGTTAAAAAAGTTTGAAATATCCAATAAATGTCGTTCTACTTCATGATTGTGTCCCACTTGTTGTTGATTCTTCACAAAAAAATACAGTTTTATAACTTTATGTTTGAAGCCTGAAATGTGGCAAAAGGTCGCAAAGTTCAAGGGGGCCGAATACTTTCGCAAGGCACTGTAGAATGTAATTATATGCTGTAGCTTTAAGATCTTCCTTCACTGGAACTAAGGGGCCAAGCCCAAACCATTATTCATCCTCCACCAAACTTTACAGTTGGCACTATGCATTCGGGCAGGTAGTGTTCTCCTGGCATCCGCCAAACCCAGATTCATCCGTCGGACTGCCAGATGGTGAAGCGTGACTAATCACTCCAGAGAATGCATTTCCACTTTCTCCAGAGTCCATGGCGGCGAGCTTTACACCACTCGAGCAGAGGCTTGGCATTACACATGGTGATCTTAGGCTTCTGTGCGGCTGCGGCGGCCATGAAAACACATGGCATGAAGTTCCCAGCGAACAGTTATTCTGCTGACGTTGCTTCCAAAGGCAGTGTAGCAACTGAGGACAGACGCTTCAGCACTCGGCGGTCCCGTTCTGTGAGCTTGTGTGGCATACCACTTCAAGGCTGTGCCGTTGTTGTTCCTAGACGTTTCCACTTCATAATAACAGCACTTACAGCTTAATGGTGCAGCTCTAGCAGGGCAGACTGATTTACAGACAAATAATGCTATCATTTGTCTAGTCACTTCAATTTGTCTTTTTGGGTCATGTTAAGCAGACTACATTTCTCTGGTTTTGGATGGAAACGGAGAAAGAGAGAGGGAGAATAATGGGGAGGGAGGGAACAAAAACCTATCTGACCCTTTTTTTTCTCTGAAATGGATTGTTTGCATGGCTTATCTGTGCTCCTGCAAAAATAAAAATGCTTTTCATTTGGTCTTATTTTTATTGACCCTTCATCTTAGAGCCTGGTAACACCAAAGATCTCTTCAACCAATTTCTCCCCCACAGAAAATAATAATGAGATATCTGGAACTGAAAGCATGTTGCGTCAACGGGCGGCATTACTGAGCACAGACCAGCCCATGCTGTGAGTAAAGGGTAATTCTCTGCGCAACGCTAATTTTCTTCCCCAGAAGTTTCTTTCTAAGAGAGGGGAAGGGGGTCCATCCGTTTCGCTGCACAGTTGCATGTTAACTCTTCTGACGGTAATTTGTTGCCGTTTCATTACCTGCAGAAAGAAAACATGAAACCAGAAGCATCGCTAATGACTACCCAGGGACATTCAGCACACTAACTGTCTCTGATCTGTCCTGGTTTAATTACAGTACAGAGACAGAGGCCATGTTTTAGACAAACTGCACTGTACTGCTCTGTACTGCACTGTACTGAAAATCCTCACTAGAGCTTACTTTGCTCTTTAGGAGGGGAAAAAATCCACATCCCAATCAGAAATTATGTAATCACTTTTGTTTTAAGTATACTGAACAAAAATATAAACTCAACATGTAAAGTTTTGGTCCTATGTTCATGAAATAAAATAAAATATCCCAGAAATGTTCCATACGCTCAAAAAGCTTATTTCTCTCAAATTCTGTGCACACATTTGTTTACATCCCTGTTAGTGAACATGTCTCCTTTGTCAAGATAGTCCATCCACCTGACAGGGGTGGCATGTCAAAAAGCCGATTAAACAGCATGATAATTACACAGGTGCACCTTGTGCTGGGGAAAACAAAAGGCCACTCTTAAATGTACATTTTTGTCACACAACACAATGCCACAGATGTCTCACGTTTTGAGGGAGCGTGAAATTGCCATACTGACTGCAGGAATGTCCACCAGAACTGTTGCCAGAGAATTGAATGTTATTTTCTCTACCCTAAGCCACCTCCTACTCTTTTTAGAGAATTTGGCCAACCGGCCTCACAATACGTCCAACCGGTCTCACAACCGCAGACTACATGTAACCAGGCCAGCCCAGGACCTCCACATCTGGCTTCTTCACCTGCGGTATCGTCTGAGCCCTGTCACCCAGACAGCTGAAGAAACTGAGTATTTCTGTCTGTAATAAAGCCCTTTTGTGGGGAAAAATTCCTTCTGATTGGCTGGGCCAGCTCTTGCCAAGTCATTCGAAATCCATAGATTAGGGCCCAATGAATGTATTTCAGTTGACTGATTTCCTTATATGAACTGTAACTCAGTAAAATCATTGAAATTGTTGCAAGTCGCGTTTATATTTTCAGTATAGTTTTTAAATCTTTATTTGTTTGTACATGGGTTTTTTTGTATGTCGCTCAGTTGAACGCAGATGCTCTTCCTAGCAGTAGGGCTCAAGGGCAATAGGGAGAGGGGGACTGGACTCTTCCAACTCTCGGATGTAGATCCTACGGAGATCTTACGGATGTTTTTGCTTTCCGTCCTTCTCCCGTGGTCTGACTGGAAGTCAGGGATAACAAAACCAATGCCAGGGCCGGATACTACCGCCCCTCGATCCTCCCGTTCCTCCCCAACCTCATCCTGGAACATGAGACTATTACTTCCACTCTCAACCCCTCACCCTGAACTAACCCAACCCAGATCCACTTACATTCTAGTCCACCACAGCCAACCCAACTCAAACCCCAAGCCAGTACATTCTAAACTCCCTCCCTCCTTCCCTGCAACCCTGTTTCCCCTTTCCACTCACCCATAGCAGCATCCTTTACCTCTACAACCCCCAGGCTAAACTGTCCCCCACAACCCGGTGATCAGAAGGCAAAGGGTCAAAGTTCTTATTTTTCTGTTGTCAGTGTCCACTTAGGGTTACAATTGAAGTGTATATAGTTACAATACAACATCTTACTTGTACACAGTAAGATCCCCCACCAATGCAAAAAAACAAATAAGACATCATAATGTTAGAAGGATGGGATGGAAGTTGGAAGAGAACAAGGGCTGGCCACTGTACCCCAGGATGAGAGCCCAGGCCTGGGCTAAGAACTGGTTCAACAGCCCATGGAGGAAGGAAAACCAATGTGTATATCTCATTGACTTTTCCACAAGGGGATCAAGTTGCATTTTGTTAGTCATTACATAAGACCTATTTCCCCACAGCTGTGGATGAAGAGAGGAAGCGGGAGGAGGGAATAGGGCGAGAAAGGAAGAGAGGGGCTGGACTCCAAACCTGGTTTCATCAGATACCTGATCCTACTGTATGATCATGACTGAGTTACCATAGTGATGGCAAGGTTTCCTCAGGCGGTCCCCACCAACCGCGCTCACAGACAACGACACTATAGATTCATCTTGATCGGTTCAGATACTGTAACTAAATGAGAAAAAATACCGTTCTTTGAGAATCCAGAGAGGAGTGGGCAACCAAGGCCACTGCTATAGTAAATAGTTAGCAGATCACTGTCAGTCAATGTGACTGATTGGACACAAAAACCCAGGTTCATACAGTATGTTTCAGAGGGAAACTAGTAGCAGTTTTTCTGAAAAGAAAAGCTCACATACAAGGTATGCATGTGGGGAAAAACACATCTGAGCGAACATACACAAGTGCGCGCACACGCACACCACGTACACCACACACTACGTGGCAGATACTACGTAACCCATGCCTCAGTATCTCTGACTTCTATTACGATCCACCAACACAATGGCTGTGAAAGTCTCTGCCCTCACTTACACACATTACCAACCAGATATTACCATTACCCAAGTCTGCGTTGGGCCTGATTTACAGCCTAACATCACACGGGAGAGCAAGACTATGGATAGTGCCAGCCCCAGCTCCATCTCCAGACCCATAGATAGTCCTAGCCCCAGCTCCATCTCCAGACCCATAGATAGCCCCAGCTCCATCTCCAGACGCATAGATAGTCCTAGCCCCAGCTCCATCTCCAGACCCATAGATAGTCCTAGCCCCAGCTCCATCTCCAGACCCATAGATAGTCCTAGCCCCATCTCCAGACCCATAGATAGTCCTAGCCCCAGCTCCATCTCCAGACCCATAGATAGTCCTAGCCCCATCTCCAGACACATAGATAGCCCCAGCTCCATCTCCAGACCCATAGATAGCCCCAGCTCCATCTCCAGACCCATAGATAGCCCCAGCTCCATCTCCAGACCCATAGATAGCCCCAGCTCCATCTCCAGACCCATAGATAGTCCTAGCCCCAGCTCCATCTCCAGACCCATAGATAGTCCTAGCCCCAGCTCCATCTCCAGACCCATAGATAGCCCCAGCTCCATCTCCAGACCCATAGATAGCCCCAGCTCCATCTCCAGACCCATAGATAGCCCCAGCTCCATCTCCAGACCCATAGATAGTCCTAGCCCCAGCTCCATCTCCAGACCCATAGATAGTCCTAGCCCCAGCTCCATCTCCAGACCCATAGATAGTCCTAGCCCCAGCTCCATCTCCAGACCCATAGATAGTCCTAGCCCCAGCTCCATCTCCAGACCCATAGATAGCCCCAGCTCCATCTCCAGACCCATAGATAGTCCTAGCCCCAGCTCCATCTCCAGACCCATAGATAGCCCCAGCTCCATCTCCAGACCCATAGATAGTCCTAGCCCCAGCTCCATCTCCAGACCCATAGATAGTCCTAGCCCCAGCTCCATCTCCAGACCCATAGATAGTCCTAGCCCCAGCTCCATCTCCAGACCCATAGATAGTCCTAGCCCCAGCTCCATCTCCAGACCCATAGATAGCCCCAGCTCCATCTCCAGACCCATAGATAGCCCCAGCTCCATCTCCAGACCCATAGATAGTCCTAGCCCCAGCTCCATCTCCAGACCCATAGATAGTCCTAGCCCCAGCTCCATCTCCAGACCCATAGATAGTCCTAGCCCCAGCTCCATCTCCAGACCCATAGATAGTCCTAGCCCCAGCTCCATCTCCAGACCCATAGATAGTCCTAGCCCCAGCTCCATCTCCAGACCCATAGATAGCCCCAGCTCCATCTCCAGACCCATAGCCAGCCCCAGCTCCATCTCCAGACCCATAGATAGCCCCAGCTCCATCTCCAGACCCATAGATAGCCCCAGCTCCATCTCCAGACCCATAGCCAGCCCCAGCTCCATCTCCAGACCCATAGATAGCCCCAGCTCCATCTCCAGACCCATAGATAGCCCCAGCTCCATCTCCAGACCCATAGATAGCCCCAGCTCCATCTCCAGACCCATAGCCAGCCCCAGCTCCATCTCCAGACCCATAGATAGCCCCAGCTCCATCTCCAGACCCATAGATAGCCCCAGCTCCATCTCCAGACCCATAGATAGCCCCAGCTCCATCTCCAGACCCATAGATAGCCCCAGCTCCATCTCCAGACCCATAGATAGTCCTAGCCCCAGCTCCATCTCCAGACCCATAGATAGTCCTAGCCCCAGCTCCATCTCCAGACCCATAGATAGTCCTAGCCCCAGCTCCATCTCCAGACCCATAGATAGCCCCAGCTCCATCTCCAGACCCATAGATAGCCCCAGCTCCATCTCCAGACCCATAGATAGCCCCAGCTCCATCTCCAGACCCATAGATAGCCCCAGCTCCATCTCCAGACCCATAGATAGCCCCAGCTCCATCTCCAGACCCATAGATAGTCCTAGCCCCAGCTCCATCTCCAGACCCATAGATAGTCCTAGCCCCAGCTCCATCTCCAGACCCATAGATAGTCCTAGCCCCAGCTCCATCTCCAGACCCATAGATAGTCCTAGCCCCAGCTCCATCTCCAGACCCATAGATAGTCCTAGCCCCATAGATAGCCACACCCCATGGCCAGCCACAGACCCATAGCCAGCCCCAGCCCATAGCCAGCCCCAGACCCATAGCCAGCCCCAGACCCATAGCCAGCCCCAGCTCCATCTCCAGACCCATAGATAGTCCTAGCCCCATAGATAGCCACACCCCATGGCCAGCCACAGACCCATAGCCAGCCCCAGCCCATAGCCAGCCCCAGCTCCATCTCCAGACCCATAGATAGTCCTAGCCCCAGCTCCATCTCCAGACCCATAGATAGTCCTAGCCCCAGCTCCATCTCCAGACCCATAGATAGTCCTAGCCCCATAGATAGCCACACCCCATGGCCAGCCACAGACCCATAGCCAGCCCCAGCCCATAGCCAGCCCCAGACCCATAGCCAGCCCCAGACCATAGCCAGCCCCAGCTCCATCTCCAGACCCATAGATAGTCCTAGCCCCAGCTCCATCTCCAGACCCATAGATAGTCCTAGCCCCAGCTCCATCTCCAGACCCATAGATAGTCCTAGCCCCAGCTCCATCTCCAGACCCATAGATAGTCCTAGCCCCAGCTCCATCTCCAGACCCATAGATAGTCCTAGCCCCAGCTCCATCTCCAGACCCATAGATAGTCCTAGCCCCATAGATAGCCACACCCCATGGCCAGCCCCAGCCCCAGCTCCATCTCCAGACCCATAGATAGTCCTAGCCCCATAGATAGCCACACCCCATGGCCAGCCACAGACCCATAGCCAGCCCCAGACCCATAGCCAGCCCCAGCTCCATCTCCAGACCCATAGATAGTCCTAGCCCCATAGATAGCCACACCCCATGGCCAGCCACAGACCCATAGCCAGCCCCAGCCCATAGCCAGCCCCAGACCCATAGATAGCCCTAGCCCCATAGATAGCCACACCCCATAGCCAGCTCCAGACCCATAGATAGCCGTAGCCCCATAGATAGGCACACACCATAGCCAGCCCCAGACCCATAGATAGCCCTAGCCCCATAGATAGCCACACCCCATAGCCAGCCCCAGCCCATAGCCAGCCCCAGACCCATAGATAGCCCTAGCCCCATAGCCAGCCCCAGCCCATAGCCAGCCACAGACCCATAGATAGTCCTAGCCCCATAGATAGCCACACCCCATAGCCAGCCCCAGCCCATAGCCAGCCCCAGACCCATAGATAGCCCTAGCCCCATAGATAGCCACACACCATAGCCAGCCCCAGACCCATAGATAGCCACACCCCAAAGCCAGCCCCAGCCCATAGCCAGCCCCAGACCCATAGATAGCCCTAGCCCATAGATAGCCACACCCCATAGCCAGCCCCAGCCCATAGCCAGCCCCAGACCCATAGATATCCCTAGCCCCATAGCCAGCCCCAGCTCCATCTCCAGCCCCACAGATAGCCCCAGCCCATAGCCAGCCTCATAGCCAGCCCCAGCCCATAGCCAGCCTCATAGCCAGCCCCAGCCCATAGCCAGCCTCATAGCCAGCCCCAGCCCATAGCCAGCCTCATAGCCAGCCCCAGCCCATAGCCAGCCTCATAGCCAGCCCCAGCCCATAGCCAGCCCCAGCCTCATAGCCAGCCCCAGCCTCATAGCCAGCCCCAGCCTCATAGCCAGCCCCAGCCCATAGCCAGCCTCATAGCCAGCCCCAGCCCATAGCCAGCCCCAGCCCATAGCCAGCCCCAGCCTCATAGCCAGCCCCAGCCTCATAGCCAGCCCCAGCCCATAGCCAGCCCCAGCCCATAGCCAGCCCCAGCCTCATAGCCAGCCCCAGCCCATAGCCAGCCCCAGCCTCATAGCCAGCCCCAGCCTCATAGCCAGCCCCAGCCCATAGCCAGCCCCAGCCTCATAGCCAGCCCCAGCCCATAGCCAGCCCCAGCCTCATAGCCAGCCCCAGCCCATAGCCAGCCCCAGCCTCATAGCCAGCCCCAGCCTCATAGCCAGCCCCAGCCCATAGCCAGCCCCAGCCTCATAGCCAGCCCCAGCCCATAGCCAGCCCCAGCCTCATAGCCAGCCCCAGCCCATAGCCAGCCCCAGCCTCATAGCCAGCCCCAGCCCATAGCCAGCCCCAGCCCATAGCCAGCCCCAGCCTCATAGCCAGCCCCAGCCTCATAGCCAGCCCCAGCCTCATAGCCAGCCCCAGCCCACCCCAAATCCAGCCCCATCCCATCCCGGTCCC